>NW_027551782.1:0-300000 GCF_045843805.1 Urocitellus parryii | reverse complement strand
GTGTTATAAATCTAGTCCAATTTAAGAGAAGTAGTTCTCCATGTGTTTGTAAAGTTAACAAATATGTGAATTCTTGTCTCCCTTTCTCTGTAGCCTATTCAGCACATGTATTTTTACATGCACATATAGAATCCTACCTGGTATCCCACGTACATTCTTGTGAGGAGGCTGACATGGCAGATACAAATTGTGAGAAGAGATCACTCCTCCTAAACGCTGTTGGAACTGAAAATTCAACCTATGGGTGAGCTTTCTACTTGAACAACATGATACATAAATCCATATTCAGTAAATTAAATATTTTTGGATCTGTGGATGATATATATTTCATGATGAATTTTGTTTGGCATATATATTTCTACTTTTTAAAGTCTCTGTGTGTTTGTGTTGTTTGAATGTGTGTGTGTATATATATATATATATATATATATATATACACACACACACACACACACTCTCTCTCTCTCTCCAGATTTTTCAAAGTATGAAATATATGTGTCTTATTATACACTCCCTAAATTCATTCATGTTCAGGTATGTGGATTTATAATTATCTTTTCAAAAGATTATTCTCAGAAATATTCATCCACCTGAAATACACATTTGTTTCCTAGTGAATGGTGCTTAGAAATCCTAATATTTCTACAGTAACTGACCGAGTTTAGCATCAATGCAAGTAGATTCCTATGATACATGATATGTATTTTGACGTTTCTTTTTTTTCGACACTGGTACATCACTGTTTCTTCAGTTGATGCACAGCATAGGATATATATTTCATCCACAAGTTCACAATTTCCAGGCATTTGGTTCACTTTCAATCACTTCCTGCTTCAGAACACATGTACCCTTGTATATTTCTGGACTGGCCTTTTCATGAGACTTCTTTCCAAACACATTATTTTCGATTTCCATAATCACTTTTCAAGCAAATCTCACACAGCCTTCATGGTAAACCATAACCCTAACATTACCATTAGATATATAACTGGTTGGAATGAATGATTTTGTATCAATATTAGATTTCCTATATATTTTCAGGTATCAGTTCAATCCATTATGTAAATTGGAACCAGTTATATTATTTATTCACAGTATGGTCTATTCATGCATTGTCTCTATATTCATAGACCCAGGGTACACCTATTGGTGCCCCCAAATACTAATCAATACGTCTTCAAGATATTGATCCCAGAAATGGTGGAAGAAATACTCATGTCACCTGATCTACATATACATTTTATCACAGTGATATTCTGGACACATAATGCAAAGTTCACACTTATGATTGTACCAAAGTCTAAATGCAAAGTGAGCATGGATTACTAAAAACATCCTTGCCCAGGGGCTTAATGCTCTCAAATGTCAATCCTATTGGTGACTACACAGTTGCTTCGTCCTAAGATTACATATTCAACCTCAACCCTGTTGAAAATATCTAATCCTATCACTCACTTTATACTTTGACTGATTTCCCAATGTCTCTATTGATATCTGCTTTCCTACATAATTTCCCATATTCATTATTGTGACTGACCCTTCACATGTGCTGACATTTACATCTACTCTCTAACTGACACCCTACTGCTAAAGAACTTTAGGTCCAAATGTTATACTCACTCTTCTTCCTAATCCTACTATCTTCCTAATCCTACAAACTATCCCTTTTTGACTGGATGTTCTCTTCCACATTCAATCATCCAAGGTACAAGGTCTTATGCCATTGCATATCAATTTATCTGAGCCGTCTGTGCAGAATGTAATTCAAAGCTAAGTATCCCAGTCAAGGGCTCAATGCCCTTCTGGGCTTCAAAGCTTACTTAGATTTCTGTTTTCATACATATACTTCACCTATATATTATTATCAATATCAAAGGTTCCCAATACCATTCTTCAACCAGTAGAATGATTCCTAACCCAAATCAAACATGTTCTTACCCCTAACCATACACTGTTCCCTCAATCCAACTTTACAGAAGAGCAGGGGCAGAGTTGGTCTTACAATAGAGGAATGTAGGGGATCTTCCACCTGCTGAGAACTCAAAGGTCCATGCAGAAATGATCCCTGGAGAAGATATAGGCAGCTCTGAAGGACATGAGAGAGCAAAAGTCATCTTCCATGGCAAACAACCTGGTCAGGATGAAGGGTTGTGTCTGAATGAGCCGCACTCTTCTTAATGTAGACAAGATGGACCAAACCAGGGCTGTGTGGAAAGCTGTTCCTGGGTGCCTATGGAGGATATACCGTTCTATCTTGTGAAAGTGTCACAGGAAGCAGGGGAAGCCTCCATCTCAAAGGACCCTTGGAAGCAACTGTTAGGACAATTTGGTTGCCAAGGCAGTGACCTCACTCAGTTCCTGAAGGAAGTGAGCTCACCTCACTTCTTTTGTGATGGAACTCTCTGAACTTGGCAACCAGGAAGCCAGGCACCCAGAGCCAGTTTCAGTCCCAGTCCCAGTGGGCTGACTTGTTTGCATTTTCCAAGGACAGAATCAGTCTTTCTTGGTACCTACTGATGTGAGGATGACCAAATGCCAGGAAAGCTCTGAAGAGGGGACTTTTCTGAGAAAGCAGACAGTGAGTGGCTCACTGGTGGCTCCTGACAACTTCATTGAGTAGGCCAAGGAGGCCAGATCTGAGAGAGGACGGGCCATTTTGGGGGAACATTTTATGGCCCACCAGTCAGAAGACACTCCGGATATTCACAGACCTACTTGGGGGAAGGAGGTGCCTTAGTGGGTGTGGGTGTGAGTTTATGGTTTTGTGTCATGTTCTGAGAATAGGTAGGAAAGGCAGTTTGTTTGGTTTGGAGTGGACAGTTTCTAGTAAGTCGTTTGACAAGGCGAGTGTTTCTATGTCTGTGTATCCCACTGTATCCCTGGTTGTAGACATTGGAAAAGAGAATGAATCAATGGATGTGTCCTGTCTAGTAGAAAAGTTTCCAGCATTCATCCTTTCCAATTTATGAATGGACAGGGGCTTGCCTTATCTATGGGCAACACCTACTATCTTGCTAAGTTCCTGTTTTCTTCCTGAATTCTGGCCACTCTCCAGAATAGGCTCATGGTTTTGTTTCCAAGATATGTACCACCTCCCAGCTCTGTGACATGGCCATGTACTGGATAACTGAAGGGAATGGCAAGCATCTCAGAAAACTCAGATATCAGTGTGACCAGTAAATTGTCAGTGGAGAAACCCTGCTTTGGGCCTTTTGCTTACCTATTGTTCTGTTGCCCTGACTCTCAGGAAGGTCTTTGCCTCAGGCTACCCCTTTGTGAAGCCTGAAGTAAACAGTTTTCAAATGGAAATGAATGGGCATCACCTGTGGCTTTTGCTTAATTCCTGTGGAAAGGGATGTGTGTGAATCAGCCTCTTGGCCCTGTGTGAGGCTGTGGCTTAGATTCTCAGCACCTGATGGATTAAAGAAAGATCCCATGTGTGCATCCAAAGCCAAAATGGCAAAAAGAGCAGTCATTGTGGATGAAGTCTCTCGCTTTCCTCTGGAAAGTTCCTGACCTGCATCAAGTGAGAATAGGGATCCTTTGGGTCAAATGAGTTCTTCAAAGCCCTGCAGAGGCTAGCCCATAGGTTCTTGGGTTTTCTCCTGTCTCCAATTCACACAAAGAATCTATACCCGAAAGTCAGTAGGCCTCAAATTGGAGAAGCAGAGCAGTATTAATGGCAGGCGTATTTGATCACTCCTGGTTCACAGGAAGGGTGTCCAGGCCACCCTGACATTAGGCAAATGAGGGGCAGGGGAACTTATTCTAGACACTGTCTTGGGCTGCCCCCCTCATGGAAACCTCCAGCCAGAGGTTATGATGAGTGTCTATATGGAAGAAGATGAGGGCCATGTGGTAGTGTTTTGGTTTTTAATTGTGGTCATTTTTGTGGAGGTTGGAATGGATGACGTGGTCCACCTGGTCTTGAACTCTGGCATGATTCCCCTTAGAGACTTATATCTGGAACTGAACTCAGAGAAGTATTGCCATGAATTGTTTTGGGATTTTAGGAGGCCACGCATGAGAGTTGCCCTTGGAAACTGAGATCTAGGCCCAGGGTGGCTTTCCACAGAGCACTGGGAATCTCAGCCAGGATTTCACATGATTTTATTCTTAAAGACCTGGCAGCCATAATTGAGAGTCAAAACACACATGGACCTCACATTGTAGACCCCAAATGGTCCTGGTTTGATGTGACCTTTTGGCCAGTCTTGGGAAGCCTTGCCTCTGAGTGTTTCTCCAGAGCTTTCATTGAAATGAGCTTCCTCACCATTTAGTGGTTCCTGAATGAATAGAAACCCACAGTGCCTCCAAGTTCATCCTGGAAAAATGGCTTGATAAATACCATGAAATTTTTGAAATTCCCATGACCAGGTGGCACTGGAGAACCTTTGGATGTCCTGTTGCTGATCATGAGTGTACCAGACAGTGCCTTGATTGACTGGGTTTCATGAAAATGGTGTAGAACAGAGATGCCAGTAAGTTGGAGCCTGCTGATTAGTGGGCCTAGAGCAGTGGTGTGCAGGTGTGTGATAAAAGATCTGTGGTGGGGCCATGTGGATCTGCCATTGGCTTCCACAAGGCTTGTGACTGACACGGTGCGGCCAGCAGAACCTTATATGTAAAGGCATCTTGTTATATGGAGATGTTTCCGGGCAATGTTCAGAATCAGGTTGCTATGGTCAAGGGGGCAAGCTCTGTGGGATAGAAGCCTGGTTGGTGCATTCTCCTAGGACCCTGAGTCAGCACACGTGACAGAACTCCCTCCAGCACTGTGTCCCAGTTGAACTCCTTGTATTTCATGAAGCAAATAGGAAACTCCCAGTGAAGCAGCAAGAAACACCAGGAAAAGTGGAGGATGACCAAATGGCCTCACAGTCCACACGGGGAAACACTTTGACAACAGTGGCCACAGTTGACCTACAAAGAGAGAATTCAGCACTGCTGCCTCATGTTCATTGGAAAATCAGAAACCATGTCCTCCAGGTCACATAGATGCAAAAAAGCTTTGATGGTCTCACTACAAAGGAAGATAAAGCTCCTGACAACAACATATATTTCAAGGGTCCAACCTCAGAGGCAGTTTCCCAAGAAGTCTTTAGGCCAGCAGAGCTCCATGTTTGTGGAGTGTTTACCCTGTCCCTTACTTATGGAAACTCCTCTACCACCTCCAAGCTTGTGAACTCCTGAGCATTTTCCATTGTATATATGTATTCACAGATTTTCTAACTCTTCTCTTCGAATTGTGTCTTACTTGGGGCAAAGGTAATGTCAAGGCATTGTTCTTGATGAGAGTGGGAAGATTTTTGTGTAGCACATAATTGCATACACATTGCATTCATTTTCCTATTTTCCATTCAAAATACTGAATCCCTGACACTACCCATACCCTCCTAGACTCTGATTACCAATCCTGATATGATGGAGGAAAATAACCCAAACAGAATAGCAATACATGCAGTTCAGAGGAGGCATGGTGTATAATTGGACTTTCCTTTGGCATTATAAAGGCTAGGTGTTATAAATCTAGTCCAATTGAAGAGAAGTAGTTCTCCATGTGTTTGTAAAGTTAACAAATATGTGAATTCCTGTCTCCCTTTCTCTGCAGCCTATTCAGCACATGTATTTTTACATGCACATATAGAATATTACCTGGTATCCCACGTACATTCTTGTGAGGAGGCTGACATGGCAGATACAAATAGTGAGAAGAGATCACTCCTCCTAAACGCTGTTGGAACTGGAAATTCAACCTATGGGTGAGCTTTCTACTTGAACAACATGATACATAAATACATATTCAGTAAATTAAATATTTTTGGATCTGTGGATGATATATATTTCATGATGAATTTTGATTGGCATATATATTTCTACTTTTTAAAGTCTCTGTGTGTTTGTATTGTTTGAATGTGTGTATATATATATATATATATATATATAACCACACACACACACACACACACACTCTCTCCAGATTTTTCAAAGTATGAAATATATGTGTCTTTTTATACACTCCCTAAATTCATTCAGGTTCAGGTATGTGGATTTATAATTATCTTTTCAAAAGATTATTCTCAGAAATATTCATCCACCTGATATACACATTTGTTTCCTAGTGAATGGTGCTTAGAAATCCTAATATTTCTACAGTAACTGACCGAGTTTAGCATCAATGCAAGTAGATTCCTATGATACATGATATGTATTTTGACGTTTCTTTTTTTTCAACACTGGTACATCACTGTTTCTTCAGTTGATGCACAGCATAGGATATATATTTCATCCACAAGTTCACAATTTCCAGGCATTTGGTTCACTTTCAATCACTTCCTGCTTCAGAACACATGTACTCTTGTATATTTCTGGACTGGCCTTTTCATGAGACTTCTTTCCAAACACATTATTTTTGATTTCCATAATCACTTTTCAAGCAAATCTCACACAGCCTTCATGGTAAACCAGAACCCTAACATTACCATTAGATATATAACTGGTTGGAATGAATGATTTTGTATGAATATTAGATTTCCTATATATTTTCAGGTATCAGTTCAATCCATTATGTAAATTGGAACCAGTTATATTATTTATTCACAGTATGGTCTATTCATGCATTGTCTCTATATTCATAGACCCAGGGTACACCTATTGGTGCCCCCAAATACTAATCAATACGTCTTCAAGATATTGCTCCCAGAAATGGTGGAAGAAATACTCATGTCACCTGATCTACATATACATTTTATCACAGTGATATTCTGGACACATAATGCAAAGTTCACACTTATGATTGTACCAAAATCTAAATGCAAAGTGAGCATGGATTACTAAAAACATCCTTGCCCAGGGGCTTAATGCTCTCAAATGTCAATCCTATTGGTGACTACACAGTTGCTTCGTCCTAAGATGACATATTCAACCTCAACCCTGTTGAAAATATCTAATCCTATCACTCACTTTATACTTTGACTGATTTCCCAATGTCTCTATTGATATCTGCTTTCCTACATAATTTCCCATATTCATTATTGTGACTGACTCGTCACATGTGCTGACATTTACATCTACTCTCTAACTGACACCCTACTGCTAAAGAACTTTAGGTCCAAATGTTATACTCACTCTTCTTCCTAAACCTACTATCTTCCTAATCCTACCTACTATCCCTTTTTGACTGGATGTTCTCTTCCACATTCAATCATCCAAGGTACAAGGTCTTATGCCATTGCATATCAATTTATCTGAGACATCTGTGCAGAATGTAATTCAAAGCTAATTATCCCAGTCAAGGGCCCAATGCCCTTCTGGGCTTCAAAGCTTACTAAGATTTCTGTTTTCATACATATACTTCACCTATATATTATTATCAATATCAATGGTTCCCAATACAATTCTTCATCCAGTAGAATGATTCCTAACCCAAATCAAACATGTTCTTACCCCTAACCATACACTGTTCCCTCAATCCAACTTTACAGAAGAGCAGGGACAGAGTTGGTCTTACAATAGAGGAATGTAGGGGATCTTCCACCTGTTGAGAACTCAAAGGTCCATGCAGAAATGATCCCTGGAGAAGATGTAGGCAGCTCTGAAGGACATGAGAGAGCAAAAGTCATCTTCCATGGCAAACAACCTGGTCAGGATGAAGGGGTGTGTCTGTATAAGCCTCACTCTTTTTAATGTAGACAAGATGGACCAAACCAGGCCTTGTGGAAAGCTGTTCCTGGGTGCCTATGGAGGATACACCGTTCTAACTTGAGAAAGTGTCACAGGAAGCAGGGGCAGCCTCCATCTCATAGGACCCTTGGAAGCAACTGTTAGGACAATTTGGTTGCCAAGGCAGTGAAGGACTATTTGGTTGCCAAGGCAGTGACCTCATTCAGTTCCTGAAGGAAGTGACCTCACCTCACTTCCTTGGTGATGGAACTCTCTGAACTTGGCAACCAGAAAGCCAGGCACCCAGAGCCAGTTTCAGTCCCAGTCCCAGTGGGCTCACTTGTTTGCATTTACCAAGGACAGAGTCAGTCTTTCTTGGTACCTACTGATGTGAGGATGACCAAATGCCAGGAAAGCTCTGAAGAGGGGACTTTTCTGAGAAAGCAGGTAGTGAGTGGCTCACTGGTAGCTCCTGAAAACCTCATTGTGTAGGCCAAGGAGGCCAGATCTGAGAGAGGACGGGCCATTTTGGGGGAACATTGTATGGACCACCAGTCAGAAGACACTCCGGAGAGTCACAGACCTACTTGGGGGAAGGAGGTGCCTTAGTGGGTGTGGGTGTGAGTTTATGGTTTTGTGTCATCTTCTGAGAATAGGTAGGAAAGGCAGTTTGTTTGGTTTGGAGTGGACTGTTTCTAGTAAGTCGTTTGACAAGGCGAGTGTTTCTATGTCTGTGTATCCCACTGTATCCCTGGTTGTAGACATTGGAAAAGAGAATGAATCAATGGATGTGTCCTGTCTAGTAGAAAACTTTCCAGCATTCATCCTTTCCAATTTATGAATGGACTGGGGCTTGCCTTATCTATGGGCAACACCTACTATCTTGCTAAGTTCCTGTTTTCTTCCTGAATTCTGGCCACTCTCCAGAATAGGCTCATGGTTTTGTGTCCAAGATATGTACCACCTCCCAGCTCTGTGACATGGCCATGTACTGGATAACTGAAGGGAATGGCAAGCATCTCAGAAAACTCAGCTATCAGTGTGACCAGTAAAGTGTCAGTGGAGAAACCCTGCTTTGGGCCTTTTGCTTACCTATTGTTCTGTTGCCCTGACTCTCAGGAAGGTCTTTGCCTCAGGCTACCCCTTTGTGAAGCCTGAAGTAAACAGTTTTCAAATGGAAATGAATGGGCATCACCTGTGGCTTTTTGCTTAATTCCTGTGCAAAGGGATGTGTGTGAATCAGCCTCTTGGCCCTGTGTGAGGCTGTGGCTTAGATTCTCAGCACCTGATGGATTAAAGAAAGATCCCATGTGTGCATCCAAAGCCAAAATGGCAAAAAGAGCAGTCATTGTGGATGAAGTCTCTCGCTTTCCTCTGGAAAGTTCCTGACCTGCATCAAGTGAGAATAGGGATCGTTTGGGTCAAATGAGTTCTTCAAAGCCCTGCAGAGGCTAGCCCATAGGTTCTTGGGTTTTCTCATGTCTCCAATTCACACAAAGAATCTATACCCGAAAGTCAGTAGGCCTCAAATTGGAGAAGCAGAGCAGTATTAATGGCAGGCGTATTTGATCACTCCTGGTTCACAGGAAGGGTGTCCAGGCCACCCTGACATTAGGCAAATGAGGGGCAGGGGAGCTTATTCTTGACACTGTCTTGGGCTGTCCCCCTCATGGAAACCTCCAGCCCTAGGTTATGATGAGTGTCTATATGGAAGAAGATGAGGGCCATGTGGCAGTGTTTTGGTTTGAATTTTGGGCATTTGTGAGGCATTTGGAAGGGATGACTGGGTCCACCTGGGCTTGAACTCTGGCGTGATTCCCCTTAGAGACTGAGTTCTGGAACTGAACTCAGAGAAGTATTGCCATGAATTGTGTTGGGATTTTAGGAGGCCACGCATGAGAGTTGTCCCTTGGAAACTGAGATCTAGGCCCAGGGTGGCTTTCCACAGAACACTGGGAATCTCAGCCAGGATATCACATGATTTTATTCTTAAAGACCTGGCAGCCATAATTGAGAGTCAAAACACACATGGACCTCACATTGTAGACCCCAAATGGTCCTGGTTTGATGTGACCTTTTGGCCACTCTTGGGAAGCCTTGCCTCTGAGTGTTTCTCCAGAGCTTTCATTGAAATGAGCTTCCTCACCATTTAGTGGTTCCTGAATGAATAGAAACCCACAGTGCCTCCAAGTTCATCCTGGAAAAATGGCTTGATAAATACCATGAAATTTTTGAAATTCCCATGACCAGGTGGCACTGGAGAACCTTTGGATGTCCTGTTGCTGATCATGAGTGTACCAGACAGTGCCTTGATTGACTGGGTTTCATGAAAATGGTGTAGAACAGAGATGCCAGTAAGTTGGAGCCTGCTGATGAGTGGGCATAGAGCAGTGGTGTGCAGGTGTGTGATAAAACATCTGTGGTGGGGCCATGTGGATCTGCCATTGGCTTCCACATGGCTTGTGACTGACACGGTGCAGCCAGCAGACCCTTATATGTAAAGGCATCTTGTTATATGGAGAGGTTTCCAGGCAATATTCAGAATGAGGTTGCTGAGGTCAAGGGGGCAAGCTCTGTGGGATAGAAGCCTTGTTGGTGCATTCTCCTAGGACCCTGAGTCAGCACACGTGACAGAACTCCCTCCAGCACTGTGTCCCAGTTGAACTCCTTGTATTTCATGAAGCAAATAGGAAACTCCCAGTGAAGCAGCAAGAAACACCAGGAAAAGTGGAGGATGACCAAATGGCCTCACAGTCCACACGGGGAAACACTTAGACCCCAGTGGCCACAGTTGACCTACAAAGAGAGAATTCAGCACTGCTGCCTCATGTTCATTGGAAAATCAGAAACCATGTCCTCCAGGCCACATAGATGCAGACCAAGCTTTGATGGTCTCACTACAAAGGAAGATAAAGCTCCTGACAACAACATATATTTCAAGGGTCCAAACTCAGAGGCAGTTTCCCAAGAAGTCTTTAGGCCAGCAGAGCTCCATGTTTGTGGAGTGTTTACCCTGTCCCTTACTTATGGAAACTCCTCTACCACCTCCAATCTTGTGAACTCCTGAGCATTTTCCATTGTATATATGTATTCACAGAGTTTCTAACTCTTCTCTTCGAATTGTGTCTTACTTGGGGCAAAGGTAGTGTCAAGGCATTGTTCTTGATGAGAGTGGGAAGATTTTTGTGTAGCACATAATTGCATACACATTGGATTCATTTTCCTATTTTCCATTCAAAATACTGAATCCCTGACACTAACCCATACCGTCCTAGACTCTGATTACCAATCCTGATATGATGGAGGAAAATAACCCAAACAGAATAGCAATACATGCAGTTCAGAGGAGGCATGGTGTATAATTGGACTTTCCTTTGGCATTATACAGGCTAGGTGTTATAAATCTAGTCCAATTTAAGAGAAGTCGTTCTCCATGTGTTTGTAAAGTTAACAAATATGTGAATTCCTGTCTCCCTTTCTCTGTAGCCTATTCAGCACATGTATTTTTACATGCACATATAGAATCCTACCTGGTATCCCACGTACATTCTTGTGAGGAGGCTGACATGGCAGATACAAATTGTGAGAAGAGATCACTCCTCCTAAACGCTGTTGGAACTGAAAATTCAACCTATGGGTGAGCTTTCTACTTGAACAACATTATATATAAATCCATATTCAGTAAATTAAATATTTTTGGATCTGTGGATGATATATATTTCATGATGAATTTTGATTGGCATATATATTTCTACTTTTTAAAGTCTCTGTGTGTTTGTATTGTTTGAATGTATATATATATATATATATATATATATATATATATATATACACACACACACACACACACACACACACACTCTCCAGATTTTTCAAAGTATGAAATATATGTGTCTTATTATACACTCCCTAAATTCATTCATGTTCAGGTATGTGGATTTGTAATCATCTTTTCAAAAGATTATTCTCAGAAATATTCATCCACCTGAAATACACATTTGTTTCCTAGTGAATGGTGCTTAGAAATCCTAATATTTCTACAGTAACTGACCGAGTTTAGCATCAATGCAAGTAGATTCCTATGATACATGATGTGTATTTTGACGTTTCTTTTTTTTCGACACTGGTACATCACTATTTCTTCAGTTGATGAGCATCATAGGATACATATTTCATCCACAAGTTCACAAATTTCCAGGCATTTGGTTCACTTTCAATCACTTCCTGCTTCAGAACACATGTACTCTTGTATATTTCTGGACTGGTCTTTTCATGATACTTCTTTCCAAACACAATATTTTCGATTTCCATAATCACTTTTCAAGCAAATCTCACACAGCCTTCATGGTAAACCATAACCCTAATATTACCATTAGATATATAACTGGTTGGAATGAATGATTGTGTATCAATATTAGATTTCCTATATATTTTCAGGTATCAGTTCAATCCATTATGTAAATTGGAACCAGTTATATTATTTATTCACAGTTTGGTCTATTCATGCATTATCTCTATATTCATAGACACAGGGTACACCTATTGGTGCCCCCAAATACTAATCAATACGTCTTCAAGATATTGCTCCCAGAAATGGTGGAAGAAATACTCATGTCACCTGATCTACATATACATTATTCACAGTGATATTCTGGACACATAATGCAAAGTTCACACTTATGATTGTACCAAAGTCTAAATGAAAAGTGAGCATGGATTACTAAAAACATCCTTGTCCAGGTGCCTAATGCTCTCAAATGTCAATCCTATTGGTGACTACACAGTTGCTACGCCCTAAGATTACATATTCAACCTCAACCCTGTTGAAAATATCTAATCCTATCACTCACTTTATACTTTGACTGATTTCCCAATGTCTCTATTGATATCTGCTTTCCTACATAATTTCCCATATTCATTATTGTGACTGACTCTTCACATGTGCTGACATTTACATCTACTCTCTAACTGACACCCTACTCCTAAAGAACTTTTGGTCCAAATCATATACTCACTCTTCTTCCTAAAGCTACTGACTATCTTCCTAATCCTACCTACTATCCCTTTTTGACTGGATGTTCTCTTCCACATTCAATAATCCAAGGTACAAGGTCTTATGCCATTGTATATCAATTTATCTGATACATCTGTGCAGAATGTAATTCAAAGCTAAGTATCCCAGTCAAGGGCCCAATGCCCTTCTGGGCTTCAAAGCTTACTTAGATTTCTGTTTTCATACATATACTTCACCTATATATTATTATCAATATCAAAGGTTCCCAATACCATTCTTCATCCAGTAGAATGATTCCTAACCCAAATCAAACATGTCCTTACCCCTAACCATACACTGTTCCCTCAATCCAACTTTACAGAAGAGCAGGGACAGAGTTGGTCTTACAATAGAGGAATGTAGGGGATCTTCCACCTGCTGAGAACTCAAAGGTCCATGCGGAAATGATCCCTGGAGAAGATGTAGGCAGCTCTGAAGGACATGAGAGAGCAAAAGTCATCTTCCATGGCAAACAACCTGGTCAGGATGAAGGGTTGTGTCTGAATGAGCCCCACACTTCGTAATGTAGACAAGATGGACCAAACCAGGCCTTGTGGAAAGCTGTTCCTGGGTGCCTATGGAGGATATACCGTTCTAACTTGTGAAAGTGTCACAGGAAGCAGGGGCAGCCTCCATCTCATAGGACCCTTGGAAGCAACTGTTAGGACAATTTGGTTGCCAAGGCAGTGACCTCATTCAGTTCCTGAAGGAAGTGACCTCACCTCACTTCCTTGGTGATTGAACTCTCTGAACTTGGCAACCAGGAAGCCAGGCACCCAGAGCCAGTTTCAGTCCCAGTCCCAGTGGGCTGACTTGTTTGCATTTACCAAGGACAGAGTCAGTCTTTCTTGGTACCTACTGATGTGAGGATGACCAAATGCCAGGAAAGCTCTGAAGAGGGGACTTTTCTGAGAAAGCAGGTAGTGAGTGGCTCACTGGTGGCTCCTGACAACCTCATTGAGTAGGCCAAGGAGGCCAGATCTGAGAGAGGACGGGCCATTTGGGGGGAACATTGTATGGCCCACAAGTCGGAAGTCACTCTGGATAGTCACAGACCCACTTGGGGGAAGGAGGTGCCTTAGTGGGTGTGGGTGTGAGTTTATGGTTTTGTGTCATGTTCTGAGAATAGGTAGGAAAGGCAGTTTGTTTGGTTTGGAGTGGACTGTTTCTAGTAAGTCGTTTGACAAGGCGAGTGTTTCTATGTCTGTGTATCCCACTGTATCCCTGGTTGTAGACATTGGAAAAGAGAATGAATCAATGGATGTGTCCTGTCTAGTAGAAAACTTTCCAGCATTCATCCTTTCCAATTTATGAATGGACTGGGGCTTGCCTTATCTATGGGCAACACCTACTATCTTGCTAAGTTCCTGTTTTCTTCCTGAATTCTGGCCACTCTCCAGAATAGGCTCATGGTTTTGTGTCCAAGATATGTACCACCTCCCAGCTCTGTGACATGGCCATGTACTGGATAACTGAAGGGAATGGCAAGCATCTCAGAAAACTCAGATATCAGTGTGACCAGTAAAGTGTCAGTGGAGAAACCCTGCTTTGGGCCTTTTGCTTACCTATTGTTCTGTTGCCCTGACTCTCAGGAAGGTCTTTGCCTCAGGCTACCCCTTTGTGAAGCCTGAAGTAAACAGTTTTCAAATGGAAATGAATGGGCATCACCTGTGGCTTTTTGCTTAATTCCTGTGCAAAGGGATGTGTGTGAATCAGCCTCTTGGCCCTGTGTGAGGCTGTGGCTTAGATTCTCAGCACCTGATGGATTAAAGAAAGATCCCATGTGTGCATCCAAAACCAAAATGGCAAAAAGAGCAGTCATTGTGGATGAAGTCTCTCGCTTTCCTCTGGAAAGTTCCTGACCTGCATCAGGTGAGAATAGGGATCCTTTGGGTCAAATGAGTTCTTCAAAGCCCTGCAGAGGCTAGCCCATAGGTTCTTGGGTTTTCTCATGTCTCCAATTCACACAAAGAATCTATACCCGAAAGTCAGTAGGCCTCAAATTGGAGAAGCAGAGCAGTATTAATGGCAGGCGTATTTGATCACTCCTGGTTCACAGGAAGGGTGTCCAGGCCACCCTGACATTAGGCAAATGAGGGGCAAGGGAGCTTATTCTAGACACTGTCTTGGGCTGCCCCCCTCATGGAAACCTCCAGCCAGAGGTTATGATGAGTGTCTATATGGAAGAAGATGAGGGCCATGTGGCAGTGTTTTGGTTTGAATTTTGGGCATTTGTGAGGCATTTGGAAGGGATGACTGGGTCCACCTGGGCTTGAACTCTGGCGTGATTCCCCTTAGAGACTGAGTTCTGGAACTGAACTCAGAGAAGTATTGCCATGAATTGTGTTGGGATTTTAGGAGGCCACACATGAGAGTTGCCCTTGGAAACTGAGATCTAGGCCCAGGGTGGCTTTCCACAGAGCACTGGGAATCTCAGCCAGGATATCACATGATTTTATTCTTAAAGACCTGGCAGCCATAATTGAGAGTCACAACACACATGGACCTCACATTGTAGACCCCAAATGGGCCTGGTTTGATGTGACCTTTTGGCCAGTCTTGGGAAGCCTTGCCTCTGAGTGTTTCTCCAGAGCTTTCATTGAAATGAGCTTCCTCACCATTTAGTGGTTCCTGAATGAATAGAAACCCACAGTGCCTCCAAGTTCATCCTGGAAAAATGGCTTGATAAATACCATGAAATTTTTGAAATTCCCATGACCAGGTGGCACTGGAGAACCTTTGGATGTCCTGTTGCTGATCATGAGTGTACCAGACAGTGCCTTGATTGACTGGGTTTCATGAAAATGGTGTAGAAAAGAGATGCCAGTAAGTTGGAGCCTGCTGATTAGTGGGCCTAGAGCAGTGGTGTGCAGGTGTGTGATAAAACATCTGTGGTGGGGCCATGTGGATCTGCCATTGGCTTCCACATGGCTTGTGAGTGACACGGTGCGGCCAGCAGAACCTTATATGTAAAGGCATCTTGTTATATGGAGAGGTTTCCGGGCAATGTTCAGAATCAGGTTGCTATGGTCAAGGGGGCAAGCTCTGTGGGATAGAAGCCTGGTTGGTGCTTTCTCCTAGGACCCTGAGTCAGCACACGTGACAGAACTCCCTCCAGCACTGTGTCCCAGTTGAACTCCTTGTATTTCATGAAGCAAATAGGAAACTCCCAGTGAAGCAACAAGAAACACCAGGAAAAGTGGAGGATGACCAAATGGCCTCACAGTCCACACGGGGAAACACTTTGACCCCAGTGGCCACAGTTGACCTACAAAGAGAGAATTCAGCACTGCTGCCTCATGTTCATTGGAAAATCAGAAACCATGTCCTCCAGGTCACATAGATGCAAAAAAGCTTTGATGGTCTCACTACAAAGGAAGATAAAGCTCCTGACAACAACATATATTTCAAGGGTCCAACCTCAGAGGCAGTTTCCCAAGAAGTCTTTAGGCCAGCAGAGCTCCATGTTTGTGGAGTGTTTACCCTGTCCCTTACTTATGGAAACTCCTCTACCACCTCCAAGCTTGTGAACTCCTGAGCATTTTCCATTGTATATATGTATTCACAGATTTTCTAACTCTTCTCTTCGAATTGTGTCTTACTTGGGGCAAAGGTAATGTCAAGGCATTGTTCTTGATGAGAGTGGGAAGATTTTTGTGTAGCACATCAATGCATACACATTGGATTCATTTTCCTATTTTCCATTCAAAATACTGAATCCCTGACACTAACCCATACCCTCCTAGACTCTGATTACCAATCCTGATATGATGGAGGAAAATAACCCAAACAGAATAGCAATACATGCAGTTCAGAGGAGGCATGGTGTATAATTGGACTTTCCTTTGGCATTATAAAGGCTAGGTGTTATAAATCTAGTCCAATTGAAGAGAAGTAGTTCTCCATGTGTTTGTAAAGTTAACAAATATGTGAATTCCTGTCTCCCTTTCTCTGTAGCCTATTCAGCACATGTATTTTTACATGCACATATGGAATATTACCTGGTATCCCACGTACATTCTTGTGAGGAGGCTGACATGGCAGATAAAAATTGTGAGAAGAGATCACTCCTCCTAAACGCTGTTGGAACTGAAAATTCAACCTATGGGTGAGCTTTCTACTTGAACAACATGATACATAAATCCATATTCAGTAAATTAAATATTTTTGGATCTGTGGATGATATATATTTCATGATGAATTTTGATTGGCATATATATTTCTACTTTTTAAAGTCTCTGTGTGTTTGTGTTGTTTGAATGTGTGTGTATATATATATATATATATATATATATATATATATACACACACACACACACACACACACACACACTCTCTCCAGATTTTTCAAAGTATGAAATATATGTGTCTTATTATACACTCCCTAAATTCATTCATGTTCAGGTATGTGGATTTATAATTATCTTTTCAAAAGATTATTCTCAGAAATATTCATCCACCTGAAATACACATTTGTTTCCTAGTGAATGGTGCTTAGAAATCCTAATATTTCTACAGTAACTGACCGAGTTTAGCATCAATGCAAGTAGATTCCTATGATACATGATATGTATTTTGACGTTTCTTTTTTTTCGACACTGGTACATCACTGTTTCTTCAGTTGATGCACAGCATAGGATATATATTTCATCCACAAGTTCACAATTTCCAGGCATTTGGTTCACTTTCAATCACTTCCTGCTTCAGAACACATGTACTCTTGTATATTTCTGGACTGGCCTTTTCATGAGACTTCTTTCCAAACACAATATTTTCGATTTCCATAATCACTTTTCAAGCAAATCTCACACAGCCTTCATGGTAAACCAGAACCCTAACATTACCATTAGATATATAACTGGTTGGAATGAATGATTTTGTATCAATATTAGATTTCCTATATATTTTCAGGTATCAGTTCAATCCATTATGTAAATTGGAACCAGGTATATTATTTATTCACAGTATGGTCTATTCATGCATTGTCTCTATATTCATAGACCCAGGGTACACCTATTGGTGCCCCCAAATACTAATCAATACGTCTTCAAGATATTGCTCCCAGAAATGGTGGAAGAAATACTCATGTCACCTGATCTACATATACATTTAATCACAGTGATATTCTGGACACATAATGCAAAGTTCACACTTATGATTGTACCAAAGTCTAAATGCAAAGTGAGCATGGATTACTAAAAACATCCTTGCCCAGGGGCTTAATGCTCTCAAATGTCAATCCTATTGGTGACTACACAGTTGCTTCGTCCTAAGATTACATATTCAACCTCAACCCTGTTGAAAATATCTAATCCTATCACTCACTTTATACTTTGACTGATTTACCAATGTCTCTATTGATATCTGCTTTCCTACATAATTTCCCATATTCATTATTGTGACTGACCCTTCACATGTGCTGACATTTACATCTACTCTCTAACTGACACCCTACTGCTAAAGAAATTTAGGTCCAAATGTTATACTCACTCTTCTTCCTAATCCTACTATCTTCCTAATCCTACCTACTATCACTTTTTGACTGGATGTTCTCTTCCACATTCAATCATCCAAGGTACAAGGTCTTATGCCATTGCATGTCAATTTATCTGAGACGTCTGTGCAGAATGTAATTCAAAGCTAAGTATCCCAGTCAAGGGCTCAATGCCCTTCTGGGCTTCAAAGCTTACTTAGATTTCTGTTTTCATACATATACTTCACCTATATATTATTATCAATATCAAAGGTTCCCAATACCATTCTTCATCCAGTAGAATGATTCCTAACCCAAATCAAACATGTTCTTACCCCTAACCATACACTGTTCCCTGAATCCAACTTTACAGAAGAGCAGGGACAGAGTTGGTCTTACAATAGAGGAATGTAGGGGATCTTCCACCTGCTGAGAACTCAAAGGTCCATGCAGAAATGATCCCTGGAGAAGATGTAGGCAGCTCTGAAGGACATGAGAGAGCAAAAGTCATCTTCCATGGCAAACAACCTGGTCAGGATGAAGGGTTGTGTCTGAATGAGCCGCACTCTTCTTAATGTAGACAAGATGGACCAAACCAGGCCTGTGTGGAAAGCTGTTCCTGGGTGCCTATGGAGGATATACCGTTCTAACTTGTGAAAGTGTCACAGGAAGCAGGGGAAGCCTCCATCTCAAAGGACCCTTGGAAGCAACTGTTAGGACAATTTGGTTGCCAAGGCAGTGACCTCACTCAGTTCCTGAAGGAAGTGAGCTCACCTCACTTCCTTGGTGATGGAACTCTCTGAACTTGGCAACCAGGAAGCCAGGCACCCAGAGCCAGTTTCAGTCCCAGTCCCAGTGGGCTCACTTGTTTGCATTTTCCTAGGACAGAATCAGTCTTTCTTGGTACCTACTGATGTGAGGATGACCAAATGCCAGGAAAGCTCTGAAGAGGGGACTTTTCTGAGAAAGCAGGTAGTGAGTGGCTCACTGGTGGCTCCTGACAACTTCATTGAGTAGGCCAAGGAGGCCAGATCTGAGAGAGGACGGGCCATTTTGGGGGAACATTGTATGGCCCACCAGTCAGAAGACACTCCAGATAGTCACAGACCTACTTGGGGGAAGGAGGTGCCTTAGTGGGTGTGGGTGTGAGTTTATGGTTTTGTGTCATGTTCTGAGAATAGGTAGGAAAGGCAGTTTGTTTGGTTTGGAGTGGACTGTTTCTAGTAAGTCGTTTGACAAGGCGAGTGTTTCTATGTCTGTGTATCCCACTGTATCCCTGGTTGTAGACATTGGAAAAGAGAATGAATCAATGGATGTGTCCTGTCTAGTAGAAAACTTTCCAGCATTCATCCTTTCCAATTTATGAATGGACTGGGGCTTGCCTTATCTATGGGCAACACCTACTATCTTGCTAAGTTCCTGTTTTCTTCCTGAATTCTGGCCACTCTCCAGAATAGGCTCATGGTTTTGTGTCCAAGATATGTACCACCTCCCAGCTCTGTGACATGGCCATGTACTGGATAACTGAAGGGAATGGCAAGCATCTCAGAAAACTCAGATATCAGTGTGACCAGTAAAGTGTCAGTGGAGAAACCCTGCTTTGGGTCTTTTGCTTACCTATTGTTCTGTTGCCCTGACTCTCAGGAAGGTCTTTGCCTCAGGCTACCACTTTGTGAAGCCTGAAGTAAACAGTTTTCAAATGGAAATGAATGGGCAGCACCTGTGGCTTTTTGCTTAATTCCTGTGCAAAGGGATGTGTGTGAATCAGCCTCTTGGCCTTGTGTGAGGCTGTGGCTTAGATTCTCAGCACCTGATGGATTAAAGAAAGATCCCATGTGTGCATCCAAAGCCAAAATGGCAAAAAGAGCAGTCATTGTGGATGAAGTCTCTCGCTTTCCTCTGGAAAGTGCCTGACCTGCATCAAGTGAGAATAGGGATCCTTTGGGTGAAATGAGTTCTTCAAAGCCCTGCAGAGGCTAGCCCATAGGTTCTTGGGTTTTCTCATGTCTCCAATTCACACAAAGAATCTATACCCGAAAGTCAGTAGGCCTCAAATTGGAGAAGCAGAGCAGTATTAATGGCAGGCGTATTTGATCACTCCTGGTTCACAGGAAGGGTGTCCAGGCCACCCTGACATTAGGCAAATGAGGGGCAGGGGAGCTTATTCTAGACACTGTCTTGGGCTGCCCCCCTCATGGAAACCTCCAGCCCGAGGTTATGATGAGTGTCTATATGGAAGAAGATGAGGGCCATGTGGCAGTGTTTTGGTTTGAATTTTGGGCATTTGTGAGGCATTTGGAAGGGATGACTGGGTCCACCTGGGCTTGAATTCTGGCGTGATTCCCCTTAGAGACTGAGTTCTGGAACTGAACTCAGAGAAGTATTGCCATGAATTGTGTTGGGATTTTAGGAGGCCACGCATGAGAGTTTTCCCATGGAAACTGAGATCTAGGCCCAGGGTGGCTTTCCACAGAGCACTGGGAATCTCAGCCAGGATATCACATGATTTTATTCTTAAAGACCTGGCAGCCATAATTGAGAGTCAAAACACACATGGACCTCACATTGTAGACCCCAAATGGGCCTGGTTTGATGTGACCTTTTGGCCAGTCTTGGGAAGCCTTGCCTCTGAGTGTTTCTCCAGAGCTTTCATTGAAATGAGCTTCCTCACCATTTAGTGGTTCCTGAATGAATAGAAACCCACAGTGCCTCCAAGTTCATCCTGGAAAAATGGCTTGATAAATACCATGAAATTTTTGAAATTCCCATGACCAGGTGGCCCTGGAGAACCTTTGGATGTCCTGTTGCTGATCATGAGTGTACCAGACAGTGCCTTGATTGACTGGGTTTCATGAAAATGGTGTAGAACAGAGATGCCAGTAAGTTGGAGCCTGCTGATGAGTGGGCCTAGAGCAGTGGTTGTGCAGGTGTGTGATAAAACATCTGTGGTGGGGCCATGTGGATCTGCCATTGGCTTCCACATGGCTTGTGACTGACAGGGTGCAGCCAGCAGACCCTTATATGTAAAGGCATCTTGTTATATGGAGAGGTTTCCAGGCAATATTCAGAATCAGGTTGCTGTGGTCAAGGGGGCAAGCTCTGTGGGATAGAAGCCTGGTTGGTGCATTCTCCTAGGACCCTGAGTCAGCACACGTGACAGAACTCCCTTCAGCACTGTGTCCCAGTTGAACTCCTTGTATTTCATGAAGCAAATAGGAAACTCCCAGTGAAGCAGCAAGAAACACCAGGAAAAGTGGAGGATGACCAAATGGCCTCACAGTCCACACGGGGAAACACTTAGACCCCAGTGGCCACAGTTGACCTACAAAGAGAGAATTCAGCACTGCTGCCTCATGTTCATTGGAAAATCAGAAACCATGTCCTCCAGGCCACATAGATGCAGACCAAGCTTTGATTGTCTCACTACAAAGGAAGATAAAGCTGCTGACAACAACATATATTTCAAGGGTCCAACCTCAGAGGCAGTTTCCAAGAAGTCTTTAGGCCAGCAGAGCTCCATGTTTGTGGAGTGTTTACACTGTCCCTTAATTATGGAAACTCCTCTACCACCTCCAAGGTTGTGAACTCCTGAGCATTTTCCATTGTATATATGTATTCACAGATTTTCTAACTCTTCTCTTAAAATTGTGTCTTACTTGGGGCAAAGGTAATGTCAAGGCATTGTTCTTGATGAGAGTGGGAAGATTTTTGTGTAGCACATCATTGCATACACATTGGATTCATTTTCCTATTTTCCATTCAAAATACTGAATCCCTGACACTAACCCATACCCTCCAAGACTCTGATTACCAATCCTGATATGATGGAGGAAAATAACCCAAACAGAATAGCAATACATGCAGTTCAGAGTAGGCATGGTGTATAATTGGACGTTCCTTTGGCATTATAAAGGCTAGGTGTTATAAATCTAGTCCAATTTAAGAGAAGTAGTTCTCCATGTGTTTGTAAAGTTAACAAATATGTGAATTCCTGTCTCCCTTTCTCTGTAGCCTATTCAGCACATGTATTTTTACATGCACATATAGAATCCTACCTGGTATCCCATGTACATTCTTGTGAGGAGGCTGACATGGCAGATACAAATTGTGAGAAGAGATCACTCCTCCGAAACGTTGTTGGAACTGAAAATTCAACCTATGGGTGAGCTTTCTACTTGAACAACTTTATATATAAATCCATATTCAGTAAATTAAATATTTTTGGATCTGTGGATGATATATATTTCATGATGAATTTTGATTGGTATATATATTTCTACTTTTGAAAGTCTCTGTGTGTTTGTATTGTTTGAATGTATATATATATATATATATATATATATATATATATATATATATACACACACACACACACACACACATCTCCAGATTTTTCAAAGTATGAAATATATGTGTCTTATTATACACTCCCTAAATTCATTCATGTTCAGGTATGTGGATTTGTAATCATCTTTTCAAAAGATTATTCTCAGAAATATTCATCCACCTGAAATACACATTTGTTTCCTAGTGAATGGTGCTTAGAAATCCTAATATTTCTACAGTAACTGACCGAGTTTAGCATCAATGCAAGTAGATTCCTATGATACATGATGTGTATTTTGACGTTTCTTTTTTTTCGACACTGGTACATCACTATTTCTTCAGTTGATGAGCATCATAGGATATATATTTCATCCACAAGTTCACAAATTTCCAGGCATTTGGTTCACTTTCAATCACTTCCTGCTTCAGAACACATGTACTCTTGTATATTTCTGGACTGGTCTTTTCATGAGACTTCTTTCCAAACACATTATTTTCGATTTCCATAATCACTTTTCAAGCAAATCTCACACAGCCTTCATGGTAAACCAGAACCCTAATATTACCATTAGATATATAACTGGTTGGAATGAATGATTGTGTATCAATATTAGATTTCCTATATATTTTCAGGTATCAGTTCAATCCATTATGTAAATTGGAACCAGTTATATTATTTATTCACAGTATGGTCTATTCATGCATTATCTCTATATTCATAGACACAGGGTACACGTATTGGTGCCCCCAAATACTAATCAATACGTCTTCAAGATATTGCTCCCAGAAATGGTGGAAGAAATACTCATGTCACCTGATCTACATATACATTTAATCACAGTGATATTCTGGACACATAATGCAAAGTTCACACTTATGATTGTACCAAAGTCTAAATGAAAAGTGAGCATGGATTACTAAAAATATCCTTGTCCAGGTGCCTAATGCTCTCAAATGTCAATCCTATTGTTGACTACACAGTTGCTACGCAATAAGATTACATATTCAACCTCAACCCTGTTGAAAATATCTAATCCTATCACTCACTTTATACTTTGACTGATTTCCCAATGTCTCTATTGATATCTGCTTTCCTACATAATTTCCCATATTCATTATTGTGACTGACTCTTCACATGTGCTGACATTTACATCTACTCTCTAACTGACACCCTACTGCTAAAGAACTTTTGGTCCAAATGTCATACTCACTCTTCTTCCTAAAGCTACTGACTATCTTCCTAATCCTACCTACTATCCCTTTTTGACTGGATGTTCTCTTCCACATTCAATCATCCAAGGTACAAGGTCTTATGCCATTGTATATCAATTTATCTGAGACATCTGTGCAGAATGTAATTCAAAGCTAAGTATCCCAGTCAAGGGCCCAATGCCCTTCTGGGCTTCAAAGCTTACTTAGATTTCTGTTTTCATACATATACTTCACCTATATATTATTATAAATATCACAGTTTCCCAATACCATTCTTCATTCAGTAGAATGATTCCTAAACCAAATCAAACACGCTCTTACCCCTAACCATACACTGTTCCCTCAATCCAACTTTACAGAAGAGCAGGGACAGAGTTGGTCTTACAATAGAGGAATGTAGGGGATCTTCCACCTGCTGAGAACTCAAAGGTTCATGCGGAAATGATCCCTGGAGAAGATGTAGGCAGCTCTGAAGGACATGAGAGAGCAAAAGTCATCTTCCATGGCAAACAACCTGGTCAGGATGAAGGGTTGTGTCTGAATGAGCCGCACACTTCTTAATGTAGACAAGATGGACCAAACCAGGCCTTGTGGAAAGCTGTTCCTGGGTGCCTATGGAGGATATACCGTTCTAACTTGTGAAAGTGTCACAGGAAGCAGGGGCAGCCTCCATCTCATAGGACCCTTGGAAGCAACTGTTAGGACAATTTGGTTGCCAAGGCAGTGACCTCATTCAGTTCCTGAAGGAAGTGACCTCACCTCACTTCCTTGGTGATGGAACTCTCTGAACTTGGCAACCAGGAAGCCAGGCACCCAGAGCCAGTTTCAGTCCCAGTCCCAGTGGGCTGACTTGTTTGCATTTACCAAGGACAGAGTCAGTCTTTCTTGGTACCTACTGATGTGAGGATGACCAAATGCCAGGAAAGCTCTGAAGAGGGGACTTTTCTGAGAAAGCAGGTAGTGAGTGGCTCACTGGTGGCTCCTGACAACTTCATTGAGTAGGCCAAGGAGGCCAGATCTGAGAGAGGACGGGCCATTTTGGGGGAACATTGTATGGCCCACAAGTCAGAAGTCACTCTGGATAGTCACAGACCCACTTGGGGGAAGGAGGTGCCTTAGTGGGTGTGGGTGTGAGTTTATGGTTTTGTGTCATGTTCTGAGAATAGGTAGGAAAGGCAGTTTGTTTGGTTTGGAGTGGACTGTTTCTAGTAAGTCGTTTGACAAGGCGAGTGTTTCTATGTCTGTGTATCCCACTGTATCCCTGGTTGTAGACATTGGAAAAGAGAATGAATCAATGGATGTGTCCTGTCTAGTAGAAAAGTTTCCAGCATTCATCCTTTCCAATTTATGAATGGACTGGGGCTTGCCTTATCTATGGGCAACACCTACTATCTTGCTAAGTTCCTGTTTTCTTCCTGAATTCTGGCCACTCTCCAGAATAGGCTCATGGTTTTGTGTCCAAGATATGTACCACCTCCCAGCTCTGTGACATGGCCATGTACTGGATAACTGAAGGGAATGGCAAGCATCTCAGAAAACTCAGATATCAGTGTGACCAGTAAAGTGTCAGTGGAGAAACCCTGCTTTGGGCCTTTTGCTTACCTATTGTTCTGTTGCCCTGACTCTCAGGAAGGTCTTTGCCTCAGGCTACCCCTTTGTGAAGCCTGAAGTAAACAGTTTTCAAATGGAAATGAATGGGCATCACCTGTGGCTTTTTGCTTAATTCCTGTGCAAAGGGATGTGTGTGAATCAGCCTCTTGGCCCTGTGTGAGGCTGTGGCTTAGATTCTCAGCACCTGATGGATTAAAGAAAGATCCCATGTGTGCATCCAAAGCCAAAATGGCAAAAAGAGCAGTCATTGTGGATGAAGTCTCTCGCTTTCCTCTGGAAAGTTCCTGACCTGCATCAAGTGAGAATAGGGATCCTTTGGGTCAAATGAGTTCTTCAAAGCCCTGCAGAGGCTAGCCCATAGGTTCTTGGGTTTTCTCCTGTCTCCAATTCACACAAAGAATCTATACCCGAAAGTCAGTAGGCCTCAAATTGGAGAAGCAGAGCAGTATTAATGGCAGGCATATTTGATCACTCCTGGTTCACAGGAAGGGTGTCCAGGCCACCCTGACATTAGGCAAATGAGGGGCAGGGGAGCTTATTCTAGACACTGTCTTGGGCTGCCCCCCTCATGGAAACCTCCAGCCAGAGGTTATGATGAGTGTCTATATGGAAGAAGATGAGGGCCATGTGGCAGTGTTTTGGTTTGAATGTTGGGCATTTGTGAGGCATTTGGAAGGGATGACTGTGTCCACCTGGGCTTGAACTCTGGCGTGATTCCCCTTAGATACTGAGTTCTATAACTGAACTCAGAGAAGTATTGCCCTGAATTGTGTTGGGATTTTAGGAGGCCACGCATGAGAGTTGCCCTTGGAAACTGAGATCTAGGCCCAGGGTGGCTTTCCACAGAGCACTGGGAATCTCAGCCAGGATATCACAAGATTTTATTCTTAAAGACCTGGCAGCCATAATTGAGAGTCAAAACACACAGGGACCTCACATTGTAGACCCCAAATGGGCCTGGTTTGATGTGACCTTTTGGCCAGTCTTGGGAAGCCTTGCCTCTGAGTGTTTCTCCAGAGCTTTCATTGAAATGAGCTTCCTCACCATTTAGTGGTTCCTGAATGAATAGAAACCCACAGTGCCTCCAAGTTCATCCTGCAAAAATGGCTTGATAAATACCATGAAATTTTTGAAATTCCCATGACCAGGTGGCACTGGAGAACCTTTGGATGTCCTGTTGCTGATCATGAGTGTACCAGACAGTGCCTTGATTGACTGGGTTTCATGAAAATGGTGTAGATCAGAGATGCCAGTAAGTTGGAGCCTGCTGATGAGTGGGCCTAGAGCAGTGGTGTGCAGGTGTGTGATAAAACATCTGTGGTGGGGCCATTTGGATCTGCCATTGGCTTCCACATGGCTTGTGACTGACACGGTGCAGCCAGCAGACCCTTATATGTAAAGGCATCTTGTTATATGGAGAGGTTTCCGGGCAATGTTCAGAATCAGGTTGCTATGGGCAAGGGGGCAATCTCTGTGGGATAGAAGCCTGGTTGGTGCATTCTCCTAGGACCCTGAGTCAGCACACGTGACAGAACTCCCTCCAGCACTGTGTCCCAGTTGAACTCCTTGTATTTCATGAAGCAAATAGGAAACTCCCAGTGAAGCAGCAAGAAACACCAGGAAAAGTGGAGGATGACCAAATGGCCTCACAGTCCACACGGGGATACACTTTGACCCCAGTGGCCACAGTTGACCTACAAAGAGAGAATTCAGCACTGCTGCCTCATGTTCATTGGAAAATCAGAAACCATGTCCTCCAGGTCACATAGATGCAAAAAAGCTTTGATGGTCTCACTACAAAGGAAGATAAAGCTCCTGACAACAACATATAATTCAAGGGTCCAACCTCAGATGCAGTGTCCCAAGAAGTCTTTAGGCCAGCAGAGCTCCATGTTTGTGGAGTGTTTACCCTGTCCCTTACTTATGGAAACTCCTCTACCACCTCCAATCTTGTGAACTCCTGAGCATTTTCCATTGTATATATGTATTCACAGATTTTCTAACTCTTCTCTTAAAATTGTGTCTTACTTGGGGCAAAGGTAATGTCAAGGCATTGTTCTTGATGAGAGTGGGAAGATTTTTGTGTAGCACATAATTGCATACACATTGCATTCATTTTCCTATTTTCCATTCAAAATACTGAATCCCTGACACTAACACATACCCTCCTAGACTCTGATTACCAATCCTGATATGATGGAGGAAAATAACCCAAACAGAATAGCAATACATGCAGTTCAGAGGAGGCATGGTGTATAATTGGATTTTCCTTTGGCATTATAAAGGCTAGGTGTTATAAATCTAGTCCAATTTAAGAGAAGTAGTTCTCCATGTGTTTGTAAAGTTAACAAATATGTGAATTCCTGTCTCCCTTTCTCTGCAGCCTATTCAGCACATGTATTTTTACATGCACATATAGAATCCTACCTGGTATCCCACGTACATTCTTGTGAGGAGGCTGACATGGCAGATACAAATTGTGAGAAGAGATCACTCCTCCTAAACGCTGTTGGAACTGAAAATTCAACCTATGGGTGAGCTTTCTCCTTGAACAACATGATACATAAATCCATATTCAGTAAATTAAATATTTTTGGATCTGTGGATGATATATATTTCATGATGAATTTTGATTGGCATATATATTTCTACTTTTTAAAGTCTCTGTGTGTTTGTATTGTTTGAATGTATATATATATATATATATATATATATATATATATATATATATATACATATATACACACACACACACACACACACACACTCTCTCTCCAGATTTTTCAAAGTATGAAATATATGTGTCTTATTATACACTCCCTAAATTCATTCATGTTCAGGTATGTGGATTTATAATTATCTTTTCAAAAGATTATTCTCAGAAATATTCATCCACCTGAAATACACATTTGTTTCCTAGTGAATGGTTTTTAGAAATCCTAATATTTCTACAGTAACTGACCGAGTTTAGCATCAATGCAAGTAGATTCCTATGATACATGATATGTATTTTGACGTTTCTTTTTTTTCGACACTGGTACATCACTGTTTCTTCAGTTGATGCACAGCATAGGATATATATTTCATCCACAAGTTCACAATTTCCAGGCATTTGGTTCACTTTCAATCACTTCCTGCTTCAGAACACATGTACCCTTGTATATTTCTGGACTGGCCTTTTCATGAGACTTCTTTCCAAACACATTATTTTCGATTTCCATAATCACTTTTCAAGCAAATCTCACACAGCCTTCATGGTAAACCAGAACCCTAACATTACCATTAGATATATAACTGGTTGGA
The DNA here is from genome assembly GCF_045843805.1 of Urocitellus parryii. Classification (NCBI taxonomy): domain Eukaryota; kingdom Metazoa; phylum Chordata; class Mammalia; order Rodentia; family Sciuridae; genus Urocitellus; species Urocitellus parryii. Next base: position 271,359 of record NW_027551782.1, on the reverse strand, counting down.
ATGAATGATTTTGTATCAATATTAGATTTCCTATATATTTTCAGGTATCAGTTCAATCCATTATGTAAATTGGAACCAGTTATATTATTTATTCACAGTATGGTCTATTCATGCATTGTCTCTATATTCATAGACCCAGGGTACACCTATTGGTGCCCCCAAATACTAATCAATACGTCTTCAACATATTGCTCCCAGAAATGGTGGAAGAAATACTCATGTCACCTGATCTACATATACATTTTATCACAGTGATATTCTGGACACATAATGCAAAGTTCACACTTATGATTGTACCAAAGTCTAAATGCAAAGTGAGCATGGATTATTAAAAACATCCTTGCCCAGGGGCTTAATGCTCTCAAATGTCAATCCTATTGGTGACTACACAGTTGCTTCGTCCTAAGATTACATATTCAACCTCAACCCTGTTGAAAATATCTAATCCTATCATTCATTTATACTTTGACTGATTTCCCAATGTCTCTATTGATATCTGCTTTCCTACATAATTTCCCATATTCATTATTGTGACTGACCCTTCACATGTGCTGACATTTACATCTACTCTCTAACTGACACCCTACTGCTAAAGAACTTTAGGTCCAAATGTTATACTCACTCTTCTTCCTAAACCTACTATCTTCCTAATCCTACCTACTATCCCTTTTTGACTGGATGTTCTCTTCCACATTCAATCATCCAAGGTACAAGGTCTTATGCCATTGCATATCAATTTATCTGAGACATCTGTGCAGAAAGTAATTCAAAGCTAAGTATCCCAGTCAAGGGCCCAATGCCCTTCTGGGCTTCAAAGCTTACTTAGATTTCTGTTTTCATACATATTCTTCACCTATATATTATTATCAATATCAAAGGTTCCCAATACCATTCTTCATCCAGGAGAATGATTCCTAACCCAAATCAAACATGTTCTTACCCCTAACCATACACTGTTCCCTGAATCCAACTTTACAGAAGAGCAGGGACAGAGTTGGTCTTACAATAGAGGAATGTAGGGGATCTTCCACCTGCTGAGAACTCAAAGGTCCATGCAGAAATGATCCCTGGAGAAGATGTAGGCAGCTCTGAAGGACATGAGAGAGCAAAAGTCATTTTCCATGGCAAACAACCTGGTCAGGATGAAGGGTTTTGTCTGTATTAGCCTCACTCTTTTTAATGTAGACAAGATGGACCAAACCAGGCCTGTGTGGAAAGCTGTTCCTGGGTGCCTATGGAGGATATACCATTCTAACTTGTGAAAGTTTCACAGGAAGCAGGGACAGCCTCCATCTCATAGGACCCTTGGAAGCAACTGTTAGGACAATTTGGTTGCCAAGGCAGTGACCTCATTCAGTTCCTGAAGGAAGTGACCTCACCTCACTTCTTTTGTGATGGAACTCTCTGAACTTGGCAACCAGGAAGCCAGGCACCCAGAGCCAGTTTCAGTCCCAGTCCCAGTGGGCTGACTTGTTTGCATTTACCAAGGACAGAGTCAGTCTTTCTTGGTACCTACTGATGTGAGGATGACCAAATGCCAGGAAAGCTCTGAAGAGGGGACTTTTCTGAGAAAGCAGACAGTGAGTGGCTCACTGGTGGCTCCTGACAACTTCATTGAGTAGGCCAAGGAGGCCAGATCTGAGAGAGGACGGGCCATTTGGGGGGAACATTGTATGGCCCACCAGTCAGAAGACACTCCGGATAGTCACAGACCTACTTGGGGGAAGGAGGTGCCTTAGTGGGTGTGGGTGTTAGTTTATGGTTTTGTGTCATGTTCTGAGAATAGGTAGGAAAGGCAGTTTGTTTGGTTTGGAGTGGACTGTTTCTAGTAAGTCGTTTGACAAGGCGAGTGTTTCTATGTCTGTGTATCCCACTGTATCCCTGGTTGTAGATATTGGAAAAGAGAATGAATCAATGGATGTGTCCTGTCTAGTAGAAAAGTTTCCAGCATTCATCCTTTCCAATTTATGAATGGACTGGGGCTTGCCTTATCTATGGGCAACACCTACTATCTTGCTAAGTTCCTGTTTTCTTCCTGAATTCTGGCCACTCTCCGGAATAGGCTCATGGTTTTGTGTCCAAGATATGTACCACCTCCCAGCTCTGTGACATGGCCATGTACTGGATAACTGAAGGGAATGGCAAGCATCTCAGAAAACTCAGATATCAGTGTGACCAGTAAAGTGTCAGTGGAGAAACCCTGCTTTGGGCCTTTTGCTTACCTATTGTTCTGTTGCCCTGACTCTCAGGAAGGTCTTTGCCTCAGGCTACCCCTTTGTGAAGCCTGAAGTAAACAGTTTTCAAATGGAAATGAATGGGCATCACCTGTGGCTTTTTGCTTAATTCCTGTGCAAAGGGATGTGTGTGAATCAGCCTCTTGGCCCTGTGTGAGGCTGTGGCTTAGATTCTCAGCACCTGATGGATTAAAGAAAGATCCCATGTGTGCATCCAAAGCCAAAATGGCAAAAAGAGCAGTCATTGTGGATGAAGTCTCTCGCTTTCCTCTGGAAAGTTCCTGACCTGCATCAAGTGAGAATAGGGATCCTTTGGGTCAAATGAGTTCTACAAAGCCCTGCAGAGGCTAGCCCATAGGTTCTTGGGTTTTCTCCTGTCTCCAATTCACACAAAGAATCTATACCCGAAAGTCAGTAGGCCTCAAATTGGAGAAGCAGAGCAGTATTAATGGCAGGCGTATTTGATCACTCCTGGTTCACAGGAAGGGTGTCCAGGCCACCCTGACATTAGGCAAATGAGGGGCAGGGGAGCTTATTCTAGACACTGTCTTGGGCTGCCCCCCTCATGGAAACCTCCAGCCAGAGGTTATGATGAGTGTCTATATGGAAGAAGATGAGGGCCATGTGGCAGTGTTTTGGTTTGAATGTTGGGCATTTGTGAGGCATTTGGAAGGGATGACTGTGTCCACCTGGGCTTGAACTCTGGCGTGATTCCCCTTAGAGACTGAGTTCTATAACTGAACTCAGAGAAGTATTGCCATGAATTGTGTTGGGATTTTAGGAGGCCACGCATGAGAGTTGCCCTTGGAAACTGAGATCTAGGCCCAGGGTGGCTTTCCACAGAGCACTGGGAATCTCAGCCAGGATATCACATGATTTTATTCTTAAAGACCTGGCAGCCATAATTGAGAGTCAAAACACACATGGACCTCACATTGTAGACTCCAAATGGGCCTGGTTTGATGTGACATTTTGGCCAGTCTTGGGAAGCCTTGCCTCTGAGTGTTTCTCCAGAGATTTCATTGAAATGAGCTTCCTCACCATTTAGTGGTTCCTGAATGAATAGAAACCCACAGTGCCTCCAAGTTCATCCTGCAAAAATGGCTTGATAAATACCATGAAATTTTTGAAATTCCCATGACCAGGTGGCACTGGAGAACCTTTGGATGTCCTGTTGCTGATCATGAGTGTACCAGACAGTGCCTTGATTGACTGGGTTTCATGAAAATGGTGTAGAACAGAGATGCCAGTAAGTTGGAGCCTGCTGATGAGTGGGCCTAGAGCAGTGGTGTGCAGGTGTGTGATAAAACATCTGTGGTGGGGCCATTTGGATCTGCCATTGGCTTCCACATGGCTTGTGACTGACACGGTGCAGCCAGCAGACCCTTATATGTAAAGGCATCTTGTTATATGGAGAGGTTTCCGGGCAATGTTCAGAATCAGGTTGCTATGGTCAAGGGGGCAAGCTCTGTGGGATAGAAGCCTTGGTGCATTCTCCTAGGACCCTGAGTCAGCACACGTGACAGAACTCCCTCCAGCACTGTGTCCCAGTTGAACTCCTTGTATTTCATGAAGCAAATAGGAAACTCCCAGTGAAGCAGCAAGAAACACCAGGAAAAGTGGAGGATGACCAAATGGCCTCACAGTCCACACGGGGAAACACTTAGACCCCAGTGGCCACAGTTGACCTACAAAGAGAGAATTCAGCACTGCTGCATCATGTTCATTGGAAAATCAGAAACCATGTCCTCCAGGCCACATAGATGCAGACCAAGCATTGATGGTCTCACTGCAAAGGAAGATAAAGCTCCTGACAACAACATATATTTCAAGGGTCCAACCTCAGAGGCAGTTTCCCAAGAAGTCTTTAGGCCAGCAGAGCTCCATGTTTGTGGAGTGTTTACCCTGTCCCTTACTTATGGAAACTCCTCTACCACCTCCAATCTTGTGAACTCCTGAGCATTTTACATTGTATACATGAATTCACAGAGTTTCTAACTCTTCTCTTCGAATTGTGTCTTACTTGGGGCAAAGGTAATGTCAAGGCATTGTTCTTGATGAGAGTGGGAAGATTTTTGTGTAGCACATAATTGCATACACATTGGATTCATTTTCCTATTTTCCATTCAAAATACTGAATCCCTGACACTAACCCATACCCTCCTAGACTCTGATTACCAATCCTGATATGATGGAGGAAAATAACCCAAACAGAATAGCAATACATGCAGTTCAGAGGAGGCATGGTGTATAATTGGACTTTCCTTTGGCATTATAAAGGCTAGGTGTTATAAATCTAGTCCAATTAAAGAGAAGTAGTTCTCCATGTGATTGTAAAGTTAACAAATATGTGAATTCCTGTCTCCCTTTCTCTGTAGCCTATTCAGCACATGTATTTTTACATGCACATATAGAATCCTACCTGGTATCCCACGTACATTCTTGTGAGGAGGCTGACATGGCAGATACAAATTGTGAGAAGAGATCACTCCTCATAAACGCTGTTGGAACTGAAAATTCAACCTATGGGTGAGCTTTCTACTTGAACAACATTATATATAAATCCATATTCAGTAAATTAAATATTTTTGGATCTGTGGATGATATATATTTCATGATGAATTTTGATTGGCATATATATTTCTACTTTTGAAAGTCTCTGTGTGTTTGTATTGTTTGAATGTATATATATATATATATATATATATATATATATATATATACACACACACACACACACACACACACTCTCCAGATTTTTAAAGTATGAAATATATGTGTCTTATTATACACTCCCTAAATTCATTCATGTTCAGGTATGTGGATTTGTAATCATCTTTTCAAAAGATTATTCTCAGAAATATTCATCCACCTGAAATACACATTTGTTTCCTAGTGAATGGTGCTTAGAAATCCTAATATTGCTACAGTAACTGACCGAGTTTAGCATCAATGCAAGTAGATTCCTATGATACATGATGTGTATTTTGACGTTTTTTTTTTTTCGACACTGGTACATCACTATTTCTTCAGTTGATGAGCATCATAGGATACATATTTCATCCACAAGTTCACAAATTTCCAGGCATTTGGTTCACTTTCAATCACTTCCTGCTTCAGAACACATGTACACTTGTATATTTCTGGACTGGTCTTTTCATGAGACTTCTTTCCAAACACATTATTTTCGATTTCCATAATCACTTTTCAAGCAAATCTCACACAGCCTTCATGGTAAACCAGAACCTTAATATTACCATTAGATATATAACTGGTTGGAATGAATGATTGTGTATCAATATTAGATTTCCTATATATTTTCAGGTATCAGTTCAATCCATTATGTAAATTGGAACCAGTTATATTATTTATTCACAGTATGGTCTATTCATGCATTGTCTCTATATTCATAGACCCAGGGTACACCTATTGGTGCCCCCAAATACTAATCAATACGTCTTCAAGATATTGCTCCCAGAAATGGTGGAAGAAATACTCATGTCACCTGATCTACATATACATTTTATCACAGTGATATTCTGGACACATAATGCAAAGTTCACACTTATGATTGTACCAAAGTCTAAATGCAAAGTGAGCATGGATTACTAAAAACATCCTTGCCCAGGGGCTTAATGCTCTCAAATGTCAATCCTATTGGTGACTACACAGTTGCTTCATCCTATGATTACATATTCAACCTCAACCCTGTTGAAAATATCTAATCCTATCACTCACTTTATACTTTGACTGATTTCCCAATGTCTCTATTGATATCTGCTTTCCTACATAATTTCCCATATTCATTATTGTGACTGACCCTTCACATGTGCTGACATTTACATCTACTCTCTAACTGACACCCTACTGCTAAAGAACTTTAGGTCCAAATGTTATACTCACTCTTCTTCCTAATCCTACTATCTTCCTAATCCTACAAACTATCCCTTTTTGACTGGATGTTCTCTTCCACATTCAATCATCCAAGGTACAAGGTCTTATGCCATTGCATATCAATTTATCTGAGCCGTCTGTGCAGAATGTAATTCAAAGCTAAGTATCCCAGTCAAGGGCTCAATGCCCTTCTGGGCTTCAAAGCTTACTTAGATTTCTGTTTTCATACATATACTTCACCTATATATTATTATCAATATCAAAGGTTCCCAATACCATTCTTCAACCAGTAGAATGATTCCTAACCCAAATCAAACATGTTCTTACCCCTAACCATACACTGTTCCCTCAATCCAACTTTACAGAAGAGCAGGGGCAGAGTTGGTCTTACAATAGAGGAATGTAGGGGATCTTCCACCTGCTGAGAACTCAAAGATCCATGCAGAAATGATCCCTGGAGAAGATATAGGCAGCTCTGAAGGACATGAGAGAGCAAAAGTCATCTTCCATGGCAAACAACCTGGTCAGGATGAAGGGTTGTGTCTGAATGAGCCGCACTCTTCTTAATGTAGACAAGATGGACCAAACCAGGCCTGTGTGGAAAGCTGTTCCTGGGTGCCTATGGAGGATATACCGTTCTATCTTGTGAAAGTGTCACAGGAAGCAGGGGAAGCCTCCATCTCAAAGGACCCTTGGAAGCAACTGTTAGGACAATTTGGTTGCCAAGGCAGTGACCTCACTCAGTTCCTGAAGGAAGTGAGCTCACCTCACTTCTTTTGTGATGGAACTCTCTGAACTTGGCAACCAGGAAGCCAGGCACCCAGAGCCAGTTTCAGTCCCAGTCCCAGTGGGCTGACTTGTTTGCATTTTCCAAGGACAGAATCAGTCTTTCTTGGTACCTACTGATGTGAGGATGACCAAATGCCAGGAAAGCTCTGAAGAGGGGACTTTTCTGAGAAAGCAGGTAGTGAGTGGCTCACTGGTGGCTCCTGACAACTTCATTGAGTAGGCCAAGGAGGCCAGATCTGAGAGAGGACGGGCCATTTTGGGGGAACATTGTATGGCCCACAAGTCAGAAGACACTCCGGATATTCACAGACTTACTTGGGGGAAGGAGGTGCCTTAGTGGGTGTGGGTGTGAGTTTATGGTTTTGTGTCATGTTCTGAGAATAGGTAGGAAAGGCAGTTTGTTTGGTTTGGAGTGGACTGTTTCTAGTAAGTCGTTTGACAAGGCGAGTGTTTCTATGTCTGTGTATCCCACTGTATCCCTGGTTGTAGACATTGGAAAAGAGAATGAATCAATGGATGTGTCCTGTCTAGTAGAAAACTTTCCAGCATTCATCCTTTCCAATTTATGAATGGACAGGGGCTTGCCTTATCTATGGGCAACACCTACTATCTTGCTAAGTTCCTGTTTTCTTCCTGAATTCTGGCCACTCTCCAGAATAGGCTCATGGTTTTGTTTCCAAGATATGTACCACCTCCCAGCTCTGTGACATGGCCATGTACTGGATAACTGAAGGGAATGGCAAGCATCTCAGGAAACTCAGATATCAGTGTGACCAGTAAAGTGTCAGTGGAGAAACCCTGCTTTGGGTCTTTTGCTTACCTATTGTTCTGTTGCCCTGACTCTCAGGAAGGTCTTTGCCTCAGGCTACCCCTTTGTGAAGCCTGAAGTAAACAGTTTTCAAATGGAAATGAATGGGCATCACCTGTGGCTTTTTGCTTAATTCCTGTGGAAAGGGATGTGTGTGAATCAGCCTCTTGGCCCTGTGTGAGGCTGTGGCTTAGATTCTCAGCACCTGATGGATTAAAGAAAGATCCCATGTGTGCATCCAAAGCCAAAATGGCAAAAAGAGCAGTCATTGTGGATGAAGTCTCTCGCTTTCCTCTGGAAAGTTCCTGACCTGCATCAAGTGAGAATAGGGATCCTTTGGGTCAAATGAGTTCTTCAAAGCCCTGCAGAGGCTAGCCCATAGGTTCTTGGGTTTTCTCATGTCTCCAATTCACACAAAGAATCTATACCCGAAAGTCAGTAGGCCTCAAATTGGAGAAGCAGAGCAGTATTAATGGCAGGCGTATTTGATCACTCCTGGTTCACAGGAAGGGTGTCCAGGCCACCCTGACATTAGGCAAATGAGGGGCAGGGGAGCTTATTCTAGACACTGTCTTGGGCTGCCCCCCTCATGGAAACCTCCAGCCAGAGGTTATGGTGAGTGTCTATATGGAAGAAGATGAGGGCCATGTGGCAGTGTTTTGGTTTGAATTTTGGGCATTTGTGAGGCATTTGGAAGGGATGACTGGGTCCACCTGGGCTTGAACTCTGGCGTGATTCCCCTTAGAGACTGAGTTCTGGAACTGAACTCAGAGAAGTATTGCCATGAATTGTGTTGGGATTTTAGGAGGCCACGCATGAGAGTTGCCCTTGGAAACTGAGATCTAGGCCCAGGGTGGCTTTCCACAGAGCACTGGGAATCTCAGCCAGGATATCACATGATTTTATTCTTAAAGACCTGGCAGCCATAATTGAGAGTCACAACACACATGGACCTCACATTGTAGACCCCAAATGGGCCTGGTTTGATGTGACCTTTTGGCCAGTCTTGGGAAGCCTTGCCTCTGAGTGTTTCTCCAGAGCTTTCATTGAAATGAGCTTCCTCACCATTTAGTGGTTCCTGAATGAATAGAAACCCACAGTGCCTCCAAGTCCATCCTGGAAAAATGGCTTGATAAATACCATGAAATTTTTGAAATTCCCATGACCAGGTGGCACTGGAGAACCTTTGGATGTCCTGTTGCTGATCATGAGTGTACCAGACAGTGCCTTGATTGACTGGGTTTCATGAAAATGGTGTAGAACAGAGATGCCAGTAAGTTGGAGCCTGCTGATTAGTGGGCCTAGAGCAGTGGTGTGCAGGTGTGTGATAAAACATCTGTGGTGGGGCCATGTGGATCTGCCATTGGCTTCCACATGGCTTGTGACTGACACGGTGCGGCCAGCAGACCCTTATATGTAAAGGCATCTTGTTATATGGAGAGGTTTCTGGGCAATGTTCAGAATCAGGTTGCTATGGTCAAGGGGGCAAGCTCTGTGGGATAGAAGCCTGGTTGGTGCATTCTCCTAGGACCCTGAGTCAGCACACGTGACAGAACTCCCTCCAGCACTCTGTCCCAGTTGAACTCCTTGAATTTCATGAAGCAAATACGAAACTCCCAGTGAAGCAGCAAGAAACACCAGGAAAAGTGGAGGATGACCAAATGGCCTCACAGTCCACACGGGGAAACACTTAGACCCCAGTGGCCACAGTTGACCTACAAAGAGAGAATTCAGCACTGCTGCCTCATGTTCATTGGAAAATCAGAAACCATGTCTTCCAGGTCACATGGATGCAGAAAAAGCTTTGATGGTCTCACTACAAAGGAAGATAAAGCTCCTGACAACAACATATATTTCAAGGGTCCAACCTCAGAGGCAGTTTCCCAAGAAGTCTTTAGGCCACAGAGCTCCATGTTTGTGGAGTGTTTACCCTGTCCCTTACTCATGGAAACTCCTCTACCACCTCCAAGCTTGTGAACTCCTGAGCATTTTCCATTGTATATATGTATTCACAGATTTTCTAACTCTTCTCTTCGAATTGTGTCTTACTTGGGGCAAAGGTAATGTCAAGGCATTGTTCTTGATGAGAGTGGGAAGATTTTTGTGTAGCACATAATTGCATACACATTGGATTCATTTTCCTATTTTCCATTCAAAATACTGAATCCCTGACACTAACACATACCCTCCTAGACTCTGATTACCAATCCTGATATGATGGAGGAAAATAACCCAAACAGAATAGCAATACATGCAGTTCAGAGGAGGCATGGTGTATAATTGGATTTTCCTTTGGCATTATAAAGGCTAGGTGTTATAAATCTAGTCCAATTTAAGAGAAGTAGTTCTCCATGTGTTTGTAAAGTTAACAAATATGTGAATTCCTGTCTCCCTTTCTCTGCAGCCTATTCAGCACATGTATTTTTACATGCACATATAGAATCCTACCTAGTATCCCACGTACATTCTTGTGAGGAGGCTGACATGGCAGATACAAATTGTGAGAAGAGATCACTCCTCCTAAACGCTGTTGGAACTGAAAATTCAACCTATGGGTGAGCTTTCTACTTGAACAACATGATACATAAATCCATATTCAGTAAATTAAATATTTTTGGATCTGTGGATGATATATATTTCATGATGAATTTTGATTGGCATATATATTTCTACTTTTTAAAGTCTCTGTGTGTTTGTATTGTTTGAATGTGTGTGTATATGTATATATATATATATATACACACACACACACACACACACTCTCTCTCCAGATTTTTCAAAGTATGAAATATATGTGTCTTATTATACACTCCCTAAATTCATTCATGTTCAGGTATGTGGATTTATAATTATCTTTTCAAAAGATTATTCTCAGAAATATTCATCCACCTGAAATACACATTTGTTTCCTAGTGAATGGTGCTTAGAAATCCTAATATTTCTACAGTAACTGACCGAGTTTAGCATCAATGCAAGTAGATTCCTATGATACATGATATGTATTTTGACGTTTCTTTTTTTTCGACACTGGTACATCACTGTTTCTTCAGTTGATGCACAGCATAGGATATATATTTCATCCACAAGTTCACAATTTCCAGGCATTTGGTTCACTTTCAATCACTTCCTGCTTCAGAACACATGTACTCTTGTATATTTCTGGACTGGCCTTTTCATGAGACTTCTTTCCAAACACATTATTTTCGATTTCCATAATCACTTTTCAAGCAAATCTCACACAGCCTTCATGGTAAACCAGAACCCTAACATTACCATTAGATATATAACTGGTTGGAATGAATGATTTTGTATCAATATTAGATTTCCTATATATTTTCAGGTATCAGTTCAATCCATTATGTAAATTGGAACCAGTTATATTATTTATTCACAGTATGGTCTATTCATGCATTGTCTCTATATTCATAGACCCAGGGTACACCTATTGGTGCCCCCAAATACTAATCAATACGTCTTCAAGATATTGCTCCCAGAAATGGTGGAAGAAATACTCATGTCACCTGATCTACATATACATTTTATCACAGTGATATTCTGGACACATAATGCAAAGTTCACACTTATGATTGTACCAAAGTCTAAATGCAAAGTGAGCATGGATTACTAAAACATCCTTGTCCAGGGGCTTAATGCTCTCAAATGTCAATCCTATTGGTGAGTACACAGTTGCTTCGTCCTAAGATTACATATTCAACCTCAACCCTGTTGAAAATATCTAATCCTATCACTCACTTTATACTTTGACTGATTTTCCAATGTCTCTATTGATATCTGCTTTCCTACATAATTTCCCATATTCATTATTGTGACTGACCCTTCACATGTGCTGACATTTACATCTACTCTCTAACTGACACCCTACTGCTAAAGAACTTTAGGTCCAAATGTTATACTCACTCTTCTTCCTAAACCTACTATCTTCCTAATCCTACCTACTATCCCTTTTTGACTGGATGTTCTCTTCCACATTCAATCATCCAAGGTACAAGGTCTTATGCCATTGCATATCAATTTATCTGAGACATCTGTGCAGAAAGTAATTCAAAGCTAAGTATCCCAGTCAAGGGCCCAATGCCCTTCTGGGCTTCAAAGCTTACTTAGATTTCTGTTTTCATACATATTCTTCACCTATATATTATTATCAATATCAAAGGTTCCCAATACCATTCTTCATCCAGTAGAATGATTCCTAACCCAAATCAAACATGTTCTTACCCCTAACCATACACTGTTCCCTGAATCCAACTTTACAGAAGAGCAGGGACAGAGTTGGTCTTACAATAGAGGAATGTAGGGGATCTTCCACCTGCTGAGAACTCAAAGGTCCATGCAGAAATGATCCCTGGAGAAGATGTAGGCAGCTCTGAAGGACATGAGAGAGCAAAAGTCATCTTCCATGGCAAACAACCTGGTCAGGATGAAGGGATGTGTCTGTATGAGCCTCACTCTTTTTAATGTAGACAAGATGGACCAAACCAGGCCTTGTGGAAAGCTGTTCCTGGGTGCCTATGGAGGATATACCGTTCTAACTTGTGAAAGTGTCACAGGAAGCAGGGGCAGCCTCCATCTCATAGGACCCTTGGAAGCAACTGTTAGGACAATTTGGTTGCCAAGGCAGTGACCTCATTCAGTTCCTGAAGGAAGTGACCTCACCTCACTTCTTTTGTGATGGAACTCTCTGAACTTGGCAACCAGAAAGCCAGGCACCCAGAGCTAGTTTCAGTCCCAGTCCCAGTGGGCTCACTTGTTTGCATTGACCAAGGACTGAGTCAGTCTTTCTTGGTTCCTACTGATGTGAGGATGACCAAATGCCAGGAAAGCTCTGAAGAGGTGTCTTTTCTGAGAAAGCAGGTATTGAGTGGCTCACTGGTGGCTCCTGACAACCTCATTGAGTAGGCCAAGGAGGCCAGATCTGAGAGAGGACGGGCCATTTTGGGGGAACATTGTATGGCCCACCAGTCAGAAGACACTCCGGATAGTCACAGACCTACTTGGGGGAAGGAGGTGCCTTAGTGGGTGTGGGTGTGAGTTTATGGTTTTGTGTCATGTTCTGAGAATAGGTAGGAAAGGCAGTTTGTTTTGTTTGGAGTGGACTGTTTCTAGTAAGTCGTTTGACAAGGCGAGTGTTTCTATGTCTGTGTATCCCACTGTATCCCTGGTTGTAGACATTGGAAAAGAGAATGAATCAATGGATGTGTCCTGTCTAGTAGAAAACTTTCCAGCATTCATCCTTTCCAATTTATGAATGGACTGGGGCTTGCCTTATCTATGGGAAACACCTACTAGATTGCTAAGTTCCTGTTTTCTTCCTGAATTCTGGCCACTCTCCAGAATCGGCTCATGGTTTTGTGTCCAAGATATGTACCACCTCCCAGCTCTGTGACATGGCCATGTACTGGATAACTGAAGGGAATGGAAAGCATCTCAGAAAACTCAGCTATCAGTGTGACCAGTAAAGTGTCAGTGGAGAAACCCTGCTTTGGGCCTTTTGCTTACCTATTGTTCTGTTGCCCTGACTGTCAGGAAGGTCTTTGCCTCAGACTACCCCTTCGTGAAGCCTGAAGTAAACAGTTTTCAAATGGAAATGAATGGGCATCACCTGTGGCTTTTTGCTTAATTCCTGTGCAAAGGGATGTATGTGAATCAGCCTCTTGGCCCTGTGTGAGGCTGTGGCTTAGATTCTCAGCACCTGATGGATTAAAGAAAGATCCCATGTGTGCATCCAAAGCCAAAATGGCAAAAAGAGCAGTCATTGTGGATGAAGTCTCTCGCTTTCCTCTGGAAAGTTCCTGACCTGCATCAAGTGAGAATAGGGATCCTTTGGGTCAAATGAGTTCTTCAAAGCCCTGCAGAGGCTAGCCCATAGGTTCTTGGGTTTTCTCATGTCTCCAATACACAAAGAATCTATACCCGAAAGTCAGTAGGCCTCAAATTGGAGAAGCAGAGCAGTATTAATGGCAGGCGTATTTGATCACTCCTGGTTCACAGGAAGGGTGTCCAGGCCACCCTGACATTAGGCAAATGAGGGGCAGGGGAGCTTATTCTAGACACTGTCTTGGGCTGCCCCCCTCATGGAAACCTCCAGCCAGAGGTTATGATGAGTGTCTATATGGAAGAAGATGAGGGCCATGTGGCAGTGTTTTGGTTTGAATTTTGGGCATTTGTGAGGCATTTGGAAGGGATGACTGTGTCCACCTGGGCTTGAACTCTGGCGTGATTCCCCTTAGAGACTGAGTTCTGGAACTGAACTCAGAGAAGTATTGCCATGAATTGTGTTGGGATTTTAGGAGGCAACGCATGAGAGTTGCCCTTGGAAACTGAGATCTAGGCCCAGGGTGGCTTTCCACAGAGCACTGGGAATCTCAGCCAGGATATCACATGATTTTATTGTTAAAGACCTGGCAGCCATAATTGAGAGTCAAAACACACATGGACCTCACATTGTAGACCTCTAATGGGCCTGGTTTGATGTGACCTTTTGGCTAGTCTTGGGAAGCCTTGCCTCTGAGTGTTTCTCCAGAGCTTTCATTGAAATGAGCTTCCTCACCATTTAGTGGTTCCTGAATGAATAGAAACCCACAGTGCCTCCAAGTTCATCCTGGAAAAATGGCTTGATAAATACTATGAAATTTTTGAAATTCCCATGACCAGGTGGCACTGGAGAACCTTTGGATGTCCTGTTGCTGATCATGAGTGTACCAGACAGTGCCTTGATTGACTGGGGTTCATGAAAATGGTGTAGAACAGAGATGCCAGTAAGTTGGAGCCTGCTGATTAGTGGGCCTAGAGCAGTGGTGTGCAGGTGTGTGATAAAACATCTGTGGTGGGGCCATGTGGATCTGCCATTGGCTTCCACGTGGCTTGTGACTGACACGGTGCAGCCAGCAGACCCTTATATGTAAAGGCATCTTGTTATATGGAGAGGTTTCCGGGCAATGTTCAGAATGAGGTTGCTGTGGTCAAGGGGGCAAGCTCTGTGGGATAGAAGCCTTGTTGGTGCATTCTCCTAGGACCCTGATTCAGCACACGTGACAGAACTCCCTCCAGCACTGTGTCCCAGTTGAACTCCTTGTATTTCATGAAGCAAATAGGAAACTCCCAGTGAAGCAGCAAGAAACACCAGGAAAAGTGGAGGATGACCAAATGGCCTCACAGTCCACATGGGGAAACACTTAGACCCCAGTGGCCACAGTTTACCTACAAAGAGAGAATTCAGCACTGCTGCCTCATGTTCATTGGAAAATCAGAAACCATGTCCTCCAGGTCACATAGATGCAGAAAAAGCTTTGATGGTCTCACTACAAAGGAAGATAAAGCTGCTGACAACAACATATATTTCAAGGGTCCAACCTCAGAGGCAGTTTCCCAAGAAGTCTTTAGGCCAGCAGAGCTCCATGTTTGTGGAGTGTTTACCCTGTCCCTTACTCATGGAAACTCCTCTACCACCTCCAAGCTTGTGAACTCCTGAGCATTTTCCATTGTATATATGTATTCACAGATTTTCTAACTCTTCTCTTCGAATTGTGTCTTACTTGGGGCAAAGGTAATGTCAAGGCATTGTTCTTGATGAGAGTGGGAAGATTTTTGTGTAGCACATCATTGCATACACATTGGATTCATTTTCCTATTTTCCATTCAAAATACTGAATCCCTGACACTAACCCATACCCTCCTAGACTCTGATTACCAATCCTGATATGATGGAGGAAAATAACCCAAACAGAATAGCAATACATGCAGTTCAGAGGAGGCATGGTGTATAATTGGACTTTCCTTTGGCATTATAAAGGCTAGGTGTTATAAATCTAGACCAATTTAAGAGAAGTCGTTCTCCATGTGTTTGTAAAGTTAACAAATATGTGAATTATTGTCTCCCTTTCTCTGTAGCCTATTCAGCACATGTATTTTTACATGCACATATAGAATCCTACCTGGTATCCCACGTACATTCTTGTGAGGAGGCTGACATGGCAGATACAAATTGTGAGAAGAGATCACTCCTCCTAAACGCTGTTGGAACTGAAAATTCAACCTACGGGTGAGCTTTCTACTTGAACAACATGATACATAAATCCATATTCAGTAAATTAAATATTTTTGGATCTGTGGATGATATATATTTCATGATGAATTTTGATTGGCATATATATTTCTACTTTTTAAAGTCTCTGTGTGTTTGTATTGTTTGAATGTGTATATATATATATATATATATATATATATATATACACACACACACACACACACACTCTCTCTCTCCAGATTTTTCAAAGTATGAAATATATGTGTCTTATTATACACTCCCTAAATTCATTCATGTTCAGGTATGTGGATTTATAATTATCTTTTCAAAAGATTATTCTCAGAAATATTCATCCACCTGAAATACACATTTGTTTCCTAGTGAATGGTGCTTAGAAATCCTAATATTTCTACAGTAACTGACCGAGTTTAGCATCAATGCAAGTAGATTCCTATGATACATGATATGTATTTTGACGTTTCTTTTTTTTCGACACTGGTACATCACTGTTTCTTCAGTTGATGCACAGCATAGGATATATATTTCATCCACAAGTTCACAATTTCCAGGCATTTGGTTCACTTTCAATCACTTCCTGCTTCAGAACACATGTACTCTTGTATATTTCTGGACTGGCCTTTTCATGAGACTTCTTTCCAAACACATTATTTTCGATTTCCATAATCACTTTTCAAGCAAATCTCACACAGCCTTCATGGTAAACCAGAACCCTAACATTACCATTAGATATATAACTGGTTGGAATGAATGATTTTGTATCAATATTAGATTTCCTATATATTTTCAGGTATCAGTTCAATCCATTATGTAAATTGGAACCAGTTATATTATTTATACACAGTGTGGTCTATTCATGCATTGTCTCTATATTCATAGACCCAGGGTACACCTATTGGTGCGCCCAGATACTAATCAATACGTCTTCAAGATATTGCTCCCAGAAATGGTGGAAGAAATACTCATGTCACCTGATCTACATATACATTTTATCACAGTGATATTCTGGACACATAATGCAAAGTTCACACTTATGATTGTACCAAAGTCTAAATGCAAAGTGAGCATGGATTACTAAAAACATCCTTGCCCAGGGGCTTAATGCTCTCAAATGTCAATCCTATTGGTGACTACACAGTTGCTTCGTCCTAAGATTACATATTCAACCTCAACCCTGTTGAAAATATCTAATCCTATCACTCACTTTATACTTTGACTGATTTCCCAATGTCTCTATTGATATCTGCATTCCTACATAATTTCCCATATTCATTATTGTGACTGACCCTTCACATGTGCTGACATTTACATCTACTCTCTAACTGACACCCTACTGCTAAAGAACTTTACGTCCAAATGTTATACTCACTCTTCTTCCTAAACCTACTATCTTCCTAATCCTACCTACTATCCCTTTTTGACTGGATGTTCTCTTCCACATTCAATCATCCAAAGTACAACGTCTTATGCCATTGCATATCAATTTATCTGAGACATCTGTGCAGAATGTAATTCAAAGCTAAGTATCCCAGTCAAGGGCCCAATGCCCTTCTGGGCTTCAAAGCTTACTTAGATTTCTGTTTTCATACATATACTTCACCTATATATTATTATCAATATCAAAGGTTTCCAATACCATTCTTCATCCAGTAGAATAATTCCTAACCCAAATCAAACATGTTCTTACCCCTAACCATACACTGTTCCCTGAATCCAACTTTACAGAAGAGCAGGGACAGAGTTGGTCTTACAATAGAGGAATGTAGGGGATCTTCCACCTGCTGAGAACTCAAAGGTCCATGCAGAAATGATCCCTGGAGAAGATGTAGGCAGCTCTGAAGGACATGAGAGAGCAAAAGTCATTTTCCATGGCAAACAACCTGGTCAGGATGAAGGGTTTTGTCTGTATTAGCCTCACTCTTTTTAATGTAGACAAGATGGACCAAAGCAGGCCTGTGTGGAAAGCTGTTCCTGGGTGCCTATGGAGGATATCCCATTCTAACTTGTGTTAGAATGTGTGTGAAAGTGTCACAGGAAGCAGGGGCAGCCTCCATCTCATAGGACCCTTGGAAGCAACTGTTAGGACTATTTGGTTGCCAAGGCAGTGACCTCATTCAGTTCCTGAAGGAAGTGACCTCACCTCACTTCCTTGGAGATGGAACTCTCTGAACTTGGCAACCAGGAAGCCAGGCACCCAGAGCCAGTTTCAGTCCCAGTCCCAGTGGGCTCACTTGTTTGCATTTACCAAGGACAGAGTCAGTCTTTCTTGGTACCTACTGATGTCAGGATGACCAAATGCCAGGAAAGCTCTGAAGAGGGGACTTTTCTGAGAAAGCAGGTAGTGAGTGGCTCCCTGGTGGCTCCTGACAACCTCATTGAGTAGGCCAAGGAGGCCAGATCTGAGAGAGCACGGGCCATTTTGGGGGAACATTGTATGGCCCACCAGTCAGAAGACACTCCGGATAGTCACAGACCTACTTGGGGGAAGGAGGTGCCTTAGTGGGTGTGGGTGTGAGTTTATGGTTTTGTGTCATGTTCTGAGAATAGGTAGGAAAGGCAGTTTGTTTGGTTTGGAGTGGACTGTTTCTAGTAAGTCGTTTGACAAGGCAAGTGTTTCTATGTCTGTGTATCCCACTGTATCCCTGGTTGTAGACATTGGAAAAGAGAATGAATCAATGGATGTGTCCTGTCTAGTAGAAAACTTTCCAGCATTCATCCTTTCCAATTTATGAATGGACTGGGGCTTGCCTTATCTATGGGCAACACCTACTATCTTGCTAAGTTCCTGTTTTCTTCCTGAATTCTGGCCACTCTCCAGAATAGGCTCATGGTTTTGTGTCCAAGATATGTACCACCTCCCAGCTCTGTGACATGGCCATGTACTGGATAACTGAAGGGAATGGCAAGCATCTCAGAAAACTCAGATATCAGTGTGACCAGTAAAGTGTCAGTGGAGAAACCCTGCTTTGGGCCTTTTGCTTACCTATTGTTCTGTTGCCCTGACTCTCAGGAAGGTCTTTGCCTCAGGCTACCCCTTTGTGAAGCCTGAAGTAAACAGTTTTCAAATGGAAATGAATGGGCATCACCTGTGGCTTTTTGCTTAATTCCTGTGCAAAGGGATGTGTGTGAATCAGCCTCTTGGCCCTGTGTGAGGCTGTGGCTTAGATTCTCAGCACCTGATGGATTAAAGAAAGATCCCATGTGTGCATCCAAAGCCAAAATGGCAAAAAGAGCAGTCATTGTGGATGAAGTCTCTCGCTTTCCTCTGGAAAGTTCCTGACCTGCATCAAGTGAGAATAGGGATCCTTTGGGTCAAATGAGTTCTTCAAAGCCCTGCAGAGGCTAGCCCATAGGTTCTTGGGTTTTCTCCTGTCTCCAATTCACACAAAGAATCTATACCCGAAAGTCAGTAGGCCTCAAATTGGAGAAGCAGAGCAGTATTAATGGCAGGCGTATTTGATCACTCCTGGTTCACAGGAAGGGTGTCCAGGCCACCCTGACATTAGGCAAATGAGGGGCAGGGGAGCTTATTCTAGACACTGTCTTGGGCTGCCCCCCTCATGGAAACCTCCAGCCAGAGGTTATGATGAGTGTCTATATGGAAGAAGATGAGGGCCATGTGGCAGTGTTTTGGTTTGAATTTTGGGCATTTGTGAGGCATTTGGAAGGGATGACTGGGTCCACCTGGGCTTGAACTCTGGCGTGATTCCCCTTAGAGACTGAGTTCTGGAACTGAACTCAAAGAAGTATTGCCATGAATTGTGTTGGGATTTTAGGAGGCCACGCATGATAGTTGCCCTTGGAAACTGAGATCTAGGCCCAGGGTGGCTTTCCACAGAGTACTGGGAATCTCAGCCAGGATATCACATGATTTTATTCTTAAAGACCTGGCAGCCATAATTGAGAGCCAAAACACACATGGACCTCACATTGTAGACCCCAAATGGGCCTGGTTTGATGTGACCTTTTGGCCAGTCTTGGGAAGCCTTGCCTCTGAGTGTTTCTCCAGAGCTTTCTTTGAAATGAGCTTCCTCACCATTTAGTGGTTTCTGAATGAATAGAAACCCACAGTGCCTCCAAGTTCATCCTGGAAAAATGGCTTGATAAATACCATGAAATTTTTGAAATTCCCATGACCAGGTGGCACTGGAGAACCTTTGGATGTCCTGTTGCTGATCATGAGTGTACCAGACAGTGCCTTGATTGACTGGGTTTCATGAAAATGGTGTAGAACAGAGATGCCAGTAAGTTGGAGCCTGCTGATTAGTGGGCCTAGAGCAGTGTTGTGCAGGTGTGTGATAAAACATCTGTGGTGGGGCCATGTGGATCTGCCATTGGCTTCCACATGGCTTGTGACTGACACGGTGCAGCCAGCAGACCCTTATATGTAAAGGCATCTTGTTATATGGAGAGGTTTCCGGGCAATATTCAGGATCAGGTTGCTGTGGTCAAGGGGGCAAGCTCTGTGGGATAGAAGCCTGGTTGGTGCATTCTCCTAGGACCCTGAGTCAGCACACGTGACAGAACTCCCTGCAGCACTGTGTCCCAGTTGAACTCCTTGTATTTCATGAAGCAAATAGGAAACTCCCAGTGAAGCAGCAAGAAACACCAGGAAAAGTGGAGGATGACCAAATGGCCTCACAGTCCACACGGGGAAACACTTAGACCCCAGTGGCCACAGTTTACCTACAAAGAGAGAATTCAGCACTGCTGCCTCATGTTCATTGGAAAATCAGAAACCATGTCCTCCAGGCCACATAGATGCATACCAAGCTTTGATGGTCTCACTACAAAGGAAGCAAAGCTGCTGACAACAACATATATTTCAAGGGTCCAACCTCAGAGGCAGTTTCCCAAGAAGTCTTTAGGCCAGCAGAGCTCCATGTTTGTGGTGTGTTTACCCTGTCCCTTATTTATGGAAACTCCTCTACCACCTCCAAGCTTGTGAACTCCTGAACATTTTCCATTGTATATATGTATTCACAGATTTTCTAACTCTTCTCTTCGAATTGTGTCTTACTTGGGGCAAAGGTAATGTCAAGGCATTGTTCTTGATGAGAGTGGGAAGATTTTTGTGTAGCACATCATTGCATACACATTGGATTCATTTTCCTATTTTCCATTCAAAATACTGAATCCCTGACACTAACCCATACCCTCCTAGACTCTGATTACCAATCCTGATATGATGGAGGAAAATAACCCAAACAGAATAGCAATACATGCAGTTCAGAGGAGGCATGGTGTATAATTGGACTTTCCTTTGGCATTATAAAGGCTAGGTGTTATAAATCTAGTCCAATTTAAGAGAAGTAGTTCTCCATGTGTTTGTAAAGTTAACAAATATGTGAATTCCTGTCTCCCTTTCTCTGTAGCCTATTCAGCACATGTATTTTTACATGCACATATAGAATCCTACCTGGTATCCCACGTACATTCTTGTGAGGAGGCTGACATGGCAGATACAAATTGTGAGAAGAGATCACTCCTCCTAAACGCTGTTGGAACTGAAAATTCAACCTATGGGTGAGCTTTCTACTTGAACAACGTGATACATAAATCCATATTTAGTAAATTAAATATTTTTGAATTTGTGGATGATATATATTTCATGATGAATTTTGATTGGCATATATATTTCTACTTTTTAAAGTCTCTGTGTGTTTGTATTGTTTGAATGTGTGTGTGTGTATATATATATATATATATATATATATATATATATACACACACACACACACACACACACACACACACTCTCTCTCCAGATTTTTCAAAGTATGAAATATATGTGTCTTTTTATACACTCCCTAAATTCATTCATGTTCAGGTATGTGGATTTATAATTATCTTTTCAAAAGATTATTCTCAGAAATATTGATCCACCTGAAATACACATTTATTTCCTAGTGAATAGTGCTTAGAAATCCTAATATTTCTACAGTAACTGACCGAGTTTAGCATCAATGCAAGTAGATTCCTATGATACATGATATGTATTTTTACGTTTCTTTTTTTTCGACACTGGTACATCACTGTTTCTTCAGTTGATGCACAGCATAGGATATATATTTCATCCACAAGTTCACAATTTCCAGGCATTTGGTTCACTTTCAATCACTTCCTGCTTCAGAACACATGTACTCTTGTATATTTCTGGACTGGCCTTTTCATGAGACTTCTTTCCAAACACATTATTTTCGATTTCCATAATCACTTTTCAAGCAAATCTCACACAGCCTTCATGGTAAACCAGAACCCTAACATTACCATTAGATATATAACTGGTTGGAATGAATGATTTTGTATCAATATTAGATTTCCTATATATTTTCAGGTATCAGTTCAAACCATTATATAAATTGGAACCAGTTATATTATATCTTCACAGAATGGTCTATTCATGCATTGTCTCTATATTAATAGACCCAGGGTACACCTATTGGTGCCCCCAAATACTAATCAATACGTCTTCAAGATATTGATCCCAGAAATGGTGGAAGAAATACTCATGTCACCTGATCTACATATACATTTTATCACAGTGATATTCTGGACACATAATGCAAAGTTCACACTTATGATTGTACCAAAGTCTAAATGCAAAGTGAGCATGGATTACTAAAAACATCCTTGTCCAGGGGCTTAATGCTCTCAAATGTCAATCCTATTGGTGACTACACAGTTGCTTCGTCCTAAGATTACATATTCAACCTCAACCCTGTTGAAAATATCTAATCCTATCACTCACTTTATACTTTGACTGATTTCCCAATGTCTCTATTGATATCTGCTTTCCTTCATAATTTCCCATATTCATTATTGTGACTGACTCTTCACATGTGCTGACATTTACATCTACTCTCTAACTGACACCCTACTGCTAAAGAACTTTAGGTCCAAATGTTATACTCACTCTTATTCCTAAACCTACTATCTTCCTAATCCTACCTACTATCCCTTTTTGACTGGATGTTCTCTTCCACATTCAATCATCCAAGGTACAAGGTCTTATGCCATTGCATATCAATTTATCTGAGACATCTGTGCAGAATGTAATTCAAAGCTAAGTATCCCAGTCAAGGGCCCAATGCCCTTCTGGGCTTCAAATCTTACTTAGATTTCTGTTTTCATACATATACTTCACCTATATATCATTATCAATATCAAAGGTTCCCAATACCATTCTTCATCCAGTAGAATGATTCCTAACCCAAATCAAACATGTTCTTACCCCTAACCATACACTGGTCCCTCAATCCAACTTTACAGAAGAGCAGGGACAGAGTTGGTCTTACAATAGAGGAATGTAGGGGATCTTCCACCTGCTGAGAACTCAAAGGTCCATGCAGAAATGATCCCTGGAGAAGATGTAGGCAGCTCTGAAGGACATGAGAGAGCAAAAGTCATCTTCCATGGCAAACAACCTGGTCAGGATGAAGGGTTGTGTCTGAATGAGCCGCACTCTTCTTAATGTAGACAAGATGGACCAAACCAGGCCTGTGTGGAAAGCTGTTCCTGGGGGCCTATGGAGGATATACCGTTCTAACTTGTGAAAGTGTCACAGGAAGCAGGGGCAGCCTCCATCTCATAGGACCCTTGGAAGCAACTGTTAGGACAATTTGGTTGCCAAGGCAGTGACCTCATTCTGTTCCTGAAGGAAGTGACCTCACCTCACTTCCTTGGTGATGGAACTCTCTGAACTTGGCAACCAGGAAGCCAGGCACCCAGAGCCAGTTTCAGTCCCATTCCCTGTGGGCTCACTTGTTTGCATTTACCAAGGACAGAGTCAGTCTTTCTTGGTACCTACTGATGTGAGGATGACCAAATGCCAGGAAAGCTCTGAAGAGGGGACTTTTCTGAGAAAGCAGGTATTGAGTGGCTCACTGGTGGCTCCTGACAACTTCATTGAGTAGGCCAAGGAGGCCAGATCTGAGAGAGGACGGGCCTTTTTGGGGGAATATTGTATGGCCCACCAGTCAGAAGACACTCTGGATAGTCACAGACCTACTTGGGGGAAGGAGGTGCCTTAGTGGGTGTGGGTGTGAGTTTATGGTTTTGTGTCATGTTCTGAGAATAGGTAGGAAAGGCAGTTTGTTTGGTTTGGAGTGGACTGTTTCTAGTAAGTCGTTTGACAAGGCGAGTGTGTCTATGTTTGTGTATCCCATGTGTCCCTGGTTGTAGACATTGGAAAAGAGAATGAATCAATGGATGTGTCCTGTCTAGTAGAAAACTTTCCAGCATTCATCCTTTCCAATTTATGAATGGACTGGGACTTGCCTTATCTATGGGCAACACCTACTATCTTGCTAAGTTCCTGTTTTCTTCCTGAATTCTGGCCACTCTCCAGAATAGGCTCATGGTTTTGTGTCCAAGATATGTACCACCTCCCAGCTCTGTGACATGGCCATGTACTGGATAACTGAAGGGAATGGCAAGCATCTCAGAAAACTCAGATATCAGTGTGACCAGTAAAGTGTCAGTGGAGAAACCCTGCTTTGGGCCTTTTGCTTACCTATTGTTCTGTTGCCCTGACTCTCAGGAAGGTCTTTGCCTCAGGCTACCCCTTTGTGAAGCCTGAAGTAAACAGTTTTCAAATGGAAATGAATGGGCATCACCTGTGGCTTTTTGCTTAATTCCTGTGCAAAGGGATGTGTGTGAATCAGCCTCTTGGCCCTGTGTGAGGCTGTGGCTTAGATTCTCAGCACCTGATGGATTAAAGAAAGATCCCATGTGTGCATCCAAAGCCAAAATGGCAAAAAGAGCAGTCATTGTGGATGAAGTCTCTCGCTTTCCTCTGGAAAGTTCCTGACCTGCATCAAGTGAGAATAGGGATCCTTTGGGTCAAATGAGTTCTTCAAAGCCCTGCAGAGGCTAGCCCATAGGTTCTTGGGTTTTCTCCTGTCTCCAATTCACACAAAGAATCTATACCCGAAAGTCAGTAGGCCTCAAATTGGAGAAGCAGAGCAGTATTAATGGCAGGCGTATTTGATCACTCCTGGTTCACAGGAAGGGTGTCCAGGCCACCCTGACATTAGGCAAATGAGGGGCAGGGGAGCTTATTCTAGACACTGTCTTGGGCTGTCCCCCTCATGGAAACCTCCAGCCCGAGGTTATGATGAGTGTCTATATGGAAGAAGGTGAGGGCCATGTGGCAGTGTTTTGGTTTGAATTTTGGGCATTTGTGAGGCATTTGGAAGGGATGACTGGGTCCACCTGGGCTTGAACTCTGGTGTGATTCCCCTTAGAGACTGAGTTCTGGAACTGAACTCAGAGAAGTATTGCCATGAATTGTGTTGGGATTTTAGGAGGCCACGCATGTGAGTTGTCCCTTGGAAACTGAGATCTAGGCCCAGGGTGGCTTTCCACAGAGCACTGGGAATCTCAGCCAGGATATCACATGATTTTATTCTTAAAGACCTGGCAGCCATAATTGAGAGTCAAAACACACATGTACCTCACATTGTAGACCCCAAATGGGCCTGGTTTGATGTGACCTTTTGGCCAGTCTTGGGAAGCCTTGCCTCTGAGTGTTTCTCCAGAGCTTTCATTGAAATGAGCTTCCTCACCATTTAGTGGTTCCTGAATGAATAGAAACCCACAGTGCCTCCAAGTTCATCCTGGAAAAATGGCTTGATAAATACCATGAAATTTTTGAAATTCCCATGACCAGGTGGCACTGGAGAACCTTTGGATGTCCTGTTGCTGATCATGAGTGTACCAGACAGTGCCTTGATTGACTGGGTTTCATGAAAATGGTGTAGAACAGAGATGCCAGTAAGTTGGAGCCTGCTGATGAGTGGGCCTAGAGCAGTGGTGTGCAGGTGTGTGATAAAACATCTGTGGTGGGGCCATGTGGATCTGCCATTGGCTTCCACATGGCTTGTGACTGACACGGTGCAGCCAGCAGACCCTTATATGTAAAGGCATCTTGTTATATGGAGAGGTTTCCGGGCAATATTCAGAATCAGGTTGCTATGGTCAAGGGGGCAAGCTCTGTGGGATAGAAGCCTGGTTGGTGCATTCTCCTAGGACCCTGAGTCAGCACAGGTGACAGAACTCCCTCCAGCACTGTGTCCCAGTTGAACTCCTTGTATTTCATGAAGCAAATAGGAAACTCCCAGTGAAGCAGCAAGAAACACCAGAAAAAGTGGAGGATGACCAAATGGCCTCACAGTCCACACGGGGAAACACTTTGACCCCAGTGGCCACAGTTGACCTACAAAGAGAGAATTCAGCACTGCTGCCTCATGTTCATTGGAAAATCAGAAACCATGTCCTCCAGGTCACATAGATGCAAAAAAGCTTTGATGGTCTCACTACAAAGGAAGATAAAGCTCCTGACAACAACATATATTTCAAGGGTCCAACCTCAGAGGCAGTTTCCCAAGAAGTCTTTAGGCCAGCAGAGCTCCATGTTTGTGGAGTGTTTACCCTGTCCCTTACTTATGGAAACTCCTCTACCACCTCCAAGCTTGTGAACTCCTGAGCATTTTCCATTGTATATATGTATTCACAGATTTTCTAACTCTTCTCTTCGAATTGTGTCTTACTTGGGGCAAAAGTAATGTCAAGGCATTGTTCTTGATGAGAGTGGGAAGATTTTTGTGTAGCACATCAATGCATACACATTGGATTCATTTTCCTATTTTCCATTCAAAATACTGAATCCCTGACACTAACCCATACCCTCCTAGACTCTGATTACCAATCCTGATATGATGGAGGAAAATAACCCAAACAGAATAGCAATACATGCAGTTCAGAGGAGGCATGGTGTATAATTGGACTTTCCTTTGGCATTATAAAGGCTAGGTGTTATAAATCTAGTCCAATTGAAGAGAAGTAGTTCTCCATGTGTTTGTAAAGTTAACAAATATGTGAATTCTTGTCTCCCTTTCTCTGTAGCCTATTCAGCACATGTATTTTTACATGCACATATAGAATCCTACCTGGTATCCCACGTACATTCTTGTGAGGAGGCTGACATGGCAGATACAAATTGTGAGAAGAGATCACTCCTCCTAAACGCTGTTGGAACTGAAAATTCAACCTATGGGTGAGCTTTCTACTTGAACAACATGATACATAAATCCATATTCAGTAAATTAAATATTTTTGGATCTGTGGATGATATATATTTCATGATGAATTTTGATTGGCATATATATTTCTACTTTTTAAAGTCTCTGTGTGTTTGTGTTGTTTGAATGTGTGTGTGTATATATATATATATATATATATATATATATATATATATACACACACACACACACTCTCTCTCTCTCTCCAGATTTTTCAAAGTATGAAATATATGTGTCTTATTATACACTCCCTAAATTCATTCATGTTCAGGTATGTGTATTTATAATTATCTTTTGAAAAGATTATTCTCAGAAATATTCATCCACCTGAAATACACATTTGTTTCCTAGTGAATGGTGCTTAGAAATCCTAATATTTCTACCGTAACTGACCGAGTTTAGCATCAATGCAAGTAGATTCCTATGATACATGATATGTATTTTGACGTTTCTTTTTTTTCGACACTGGTACATCACTGTTTCTTCAGTTGATGCACAGCATAGGATATATATTTCATCCACAAGTTCACAATTTCCAGGCATTTGGTTCACTTTCAATCACTTCCTGCTTCAGAACACATGTACCCTTGTATATTTCTGGACTGGCCTTTTCATGAGACTTCTTTCCAAACACATTATTTTCGATTTCCATAATCACTTTTCAAGCAAATCTCACACAGCCTTCATGGTAAACCATAATCCTAACATTACCATTAGATATATACTGGTTGGAATGAGTGATTTTGTATCAATATTAGATTTCCTATATATTTTCAGGTATCAGTTCAATCCATTATGTAAATTGGAACCAGTTATATTATTTATTCACAGTATGGTCTATTCATGCATTGTCTCTATATTCATAGACCCAGGGTACACCTATTGGTGCCCCCAAATACTAATCAATACGTCTTCAAGATATTGCTCCCAGAAATGGTGGAAGAAATACTCATGTCACCTGATCTACATATACATTTTATCACAGTGATATTCTGGACACATAATGCAAAGTTCACACTTATGATTGTACCAAAGTCTAAATGCAAAGTGAGCATGGATTACTAAAAACATCCTTGCCCAGGGGCTTAATGCTCTCAAATGTCAATCCTATTGGTGACTACACAGTTGCTTCGTCCTAAGATGACATATTCAACCTCAACCCTGTTGAAAATATCTAATCCTATCACTCACTTTATACTTTGACTGATTTCCCAATGTCTCTATTGATATCTGCTTTCCTACATAATTTCCCATATTCATTATTGTGACTGACCCTTCACATGTGCTGACATTTACATCTACTCTCTAACTGACACCCTACTGCTAAAGAACTTTAGGTCCAAATGTTATACTCACTCTTCTTCCTAATCCTACTATCTTCCTAATCCTACAAACTATCCCTTTTTGACTGGATGTTCTCTTCCACATTCAATCATCCAAGGTACAAGGTCTTATGCCATTGCATATCAATTTATCTGAGCCGTCTGTGCAGAATGTAATTCAAAGCTAAGTATCCCAGTCAAGGGCTCAATGCCCTTCTGGGCTTCAAAGCTTACTTAGATTTCTGTTTTCATACATATACTTCACCTATATATTATTATCAATATCAAAGGTTCCCAATACCATTCTTCAACCAGTAGAATGATTCCTAACCCAAATCAAACATGTTCTTACCCCTAACCATACACTGTTCCCTCAATCCAACTTTACAGAAGAGCAGGGGCAGAGTTGGTCTTACAATAGAGGAATGTAGGGGATCTTCCACCTGCTGAGAACTCAAAGGTCCATGCAGAAATGATCCCTGGAGAAGATATAGGCAGCTCTGAAGGACATGAGAGAGCAAAAGTCATCTTCCATGGCAAACAACCTGGTCAGGATGAAGGGTTGTGTCTGAATGAGCCGCACTCTTCTTAATGTAGACAAGATGGACCAAACCAGGGCTGTGTGGAAAGCTGTTCCTGGGTGCCTATGGAGGATATACCGTTCTATCTTGTGAAAGTGTCACAGGAAGCAGGGGAAGCCTCCATCTCAAAGGACCCTTGGAAGCAACTGTTAGGACAATTTGGTTGCCAAGGCAGTGACCTCACTCAGTTCCTGAAGGAAGTGAGCTCACCTCACTTCTTTTGTGATGGAACTCTCTGAACTTGGCAACCAGGAAGCCAGGCACCCAGAGCCAGTTTCAGTCCCAGTCCCAGTGGGCTGACTTGTTTGCATTTTCCAAGGACAGAATCAGTCTTTCTTGGTACCTACTGATGTGAGGATGACCAAATGCCAGGAATGCTCTGAAGAGGGGACTTTTCTGAGAAAGCAGACAGTGAGTGGCTCACTGGTGGCTCCTGACAACTTCATTGAGTAGGCCAAGGAGGCCAGATCTGAGAGAGGACGGGCCATTTTGGGGGAACATTTTATGGCCCACCAGTCAGAAGACACTCCGGATATTCACAGACCTACTTGGGGGAAGGAGGTGCCTTAGTGGGTGTGGGTGTGAGTTTATGGTTTTGTGTCATGTTCTGAGAATAGGTAGGAAAGGCAGTTTGTTTGGTTTGGAGTGGACAGTTTCTAGTAAGTCGTTTGACAAGGCGAGTGTTTCTATGTCTGTGTATCCCACTGTATCCCTGGTTGTAGACATTGGAAAAGAGAATGAATCAATGGATGTGTCCTGTCTAGTAGAAAACTTTCCAGCATTCATCCTTTCCAATTTATGAATGGACAGGGGCTTGCCTTATCTATGGGCAACACCTACTATCTTGCTAAGTTCCTGTTTTCTTCCTGAATTCTGGCCACTCTCCAGAATAGGCTCATGGTTTTGTTTCCAAGATATGTACCACCTCCCAGCTCTGTGACATGGCCATGTACTGGATAACTGAAGGGAATGGCAAGCATCTCAGAAAACTCAGATATCAGTGTGACCAGTAAAGTGTCAGTGGAGAAACCCTGCTTTGGGCCTTTTGCTTACCTATTGTTCTGTTGCCCTGACTCTCAGGAAGGTCTTTGCTTCAGGCTACCCCTTTGTGAAGCCTGAAGTAAACAGTTTTCAAATGGAAATGAATGGGCATCACCTGTGGCTTTTGCTTAATTCCTGTGGAAAGGGATGTGTGTGAATCAGCCTCTTGGCCCTGTGTGAGGCTGTGGCTTAGATTCTCAGCACCTGATGGATTAAAGAAAGATCCCATGTGTGCATCCAAAGCCAAAATGGCAAAAAGAGCAGTCATTGTGGATGAAGTCTCTCGCTTTCCTCTGGAAAGTTCCTGACCTGCATCAAGTGAGAATAGGGATCCTTTGGGTCAAATGAGTTCTTCAAAGCCCTGCAGAGGCTAGCCCATAGGTTCTTGGGTTTTCTCCTGTCTCCAATTCACACAAAGAATCTATACCCGAAAGTCAGTAGGCCTCAAATTGGAGAAGCAGAGCAGTATTAATGGCAGGCGTATTTGATCACTCCTGGTTCACAGGAAGGGTGTCCAGGCCACCCTGACATTAGGCAAATGAGGGGCAGGGGAGCTTATTCTAGACACTGTCTTGGGCTGCCCCCCTCATGGAAACCTCCAGCCAGAGGTTATGATGAGTGTCTATATGGAAGAAGATGAGGGCCATGTGGCAGTGTTTTGGTTTGAATTTTGGGCATTTCTGAGGCATTTGGAAGGGATGACTGGGTCCACCTGGGCTTGAACTCTGGCGTGATTCCCCTTAGAGACTGAGTTCTGGAACTGAACTCAGAGAAGTATTGCCATGAATTGTGTTGGGATTTTAGGAGGCCACGCATGAGAGTTGCCCTTGGAAACTGAGATCTAGGCCCAGGGTGGCTTTCCACAGAGCACTGGGAATCTCAGCCAGGATATCACATGATTTTATTCTTAAAGACCTGGCAGCCATAATTGAGAGTCACAACACACATGGACCTCACATTGTAGACCCCAAATGGGCCTGGTTTGATGTGACCTTTTGGCCAGTCTTGGGAAGCCTTGCCTCTGAGTGTTTCTCCAGAGCTTTCATTGAAATGAGCTTCCTCACCATTTAGTGGTTCCTGAATGAATAGAAACACATAGTGCCTCCAAGTTCATCCTGGAAAAATGGCTTGATAAATACCATGAAATTTTTGAAATTCCCATGACCAGGTGGCACTGGAGAACCTTTGGATGTCCTGTTGCTGATCATGAGTGTACCAGACAGTGCCTTGATTGACTGGGTTTCATGAAAATGGTGTAGAACAGAGATGCCAGTAAGTTGGAGCCTGCTGATGAGTGGGCCTAGAGCAGTGGTGTGCAGGTGTGTGATAAAACATCTGTGGTGGGGCCATGTGGATCTGCCATTGGCTTCCACATGGCTTGTGACTGACACGGTGCGGCCAGCAGACCCTTATATGTAAAGGCATCTTGTTATATGGAGAGGTTTCTGGGCAATGTTCAGAATCAGGTTGCTATGGTCAAGGGGGCAAGCTCTGTGGGATAGAAGCCTGGTTGGTGCATTCTCCTAGGACCCTGAGTCAGCACACGTGACAGAACTCCCTCCAGCACTGTGTCCCAGTTGAACTCCTTGTATTTCATGAAGCAAATAGGAAACTCCCAGTGAAGCAGCAAGAAACACCAGGAAAAGTGGAGGATGACCAAATGGCCTCACAGTCCACACGGGGATACACTTTGACCCCAGTGGCCACAGTTGACCTACAAAGAGAGAATTCAGCACTGCTGCCTCATGTTCATTGGAAAATCAGAAACCACGTCCTCCAGGTCACATAGATGCAAAAAAGCTTTGATGGTCTCACTACAAAGGAAGATAAAGCTCCTGACAACAACATATATTTCAAGGGTCCAACCTCAGAGGCAGTTTCCCAAGAAGTCTTTAGGCCAGCAGAGCTCCATGTTTGTGGAGTGTTTACCCTGTCCCTTACTTATGGAAACTCCTCTACCACCTCCAAGCTTGTGAACTCCTGAGCATTTTCCATTGTATATATGTATTCACAGATTTTCTAACTCTTCTCTTAAAATTGTGTCTTACTTGGGGCAAAGGTAATGTCAAGGCATTGTTCTTGATGAGAGTGGGAAGATTTTTGTGTAGCACATAATTGCATACACATTGGATTCATTTTCCTATTTTCCATTCAAAATACTGAATCCCTGACACTAACCCATACCCTCCTAGACTCTGATTACCAATCCTGATATGATGGAGGAAAATAACCCAAACAGAATAGCAATACATGCAGTTCAGAGGAGGCATGGTGTATAATTGGACTTTCCTTTGGCATTATAAAGGCTAGGTGTTATAAATCTAGTCCAATTGAAGAGAAGTAGTTCTCCATGTGTTTTTAAAGTTAACAAATATGTGAATTCCTGTCTCCCTTTCTCTGTAGCCTATTCAGCACATGTATTTTTACATGCACATATAGAATCCTACCTGGTATCCCACGTACATTCTTGTGAGGAGGTTGACATGGCAGATACAAATTGTGAGAAGAGATCACTCCTCCTAAACGCAGTTGGAACTGAAAATTCAACCTATGGGTGAGCTTTCTACTTGAACAACATGATACATAAATCCATCTTCAGTAAATTAAATATTTTTGGATCTGTGGATGATATATATTTCATGATGAATTTTGATTGGCATATATATTTCTACTTTTTAAAGTCTCTGTGTGTTTGTATTGTTTGAATGTGTGTGTATATGTATATATATATATATATATATATATATATATATATATATATATACACACACACACACACACACACACACACTCTCTCTCTCCAGATTTTTCAAAGTACGAAATATATGTGTCTTATTATACACTCCCTAAATTCATTCATGTTCAGGTATGTGGATTTATAATTATCTTTTCAAAAGATTATTCTCAGAAATACTCATCCACCTGAAATACACATTTGTTTCCTAGTGAATGGTGCTTAGAAATCCTAATATTTCTACAGTAACTGACCGAGTTTAGCATCAATGCAAGTAGATTCCTATGATACATGATATGTATTTTGACGTTTCTTTTTTTTCGACACTGGTACATCACTGTTTCTTCAGTTGATGCACAGCATAGGATATATATTTCATCCACAAGTTCACAATTTTCAGGCATTTGGTTCACTTTCAATCACTTCCTGCTTCAGAACACATGTACTCTTGTATATTTCTGGACTGGCCTTTTCATGAGACTTCTTTCCAAACACATTATTTTCGATTTCCATAATCACTTTTCAAGCAAATCTCACACAGCCTTCATGGTAAACCATAATCCTAACATTACCATTAGATATATACTGGTTGGAATGAGTGATTTTGTATCAATATTAGATTTCCTATATATTTTCAGGTATCAGTTCAATCCATTATGTAAATTGGAACCAGTTATATTATTTATTCACAGTATGGTCTATTCATGCATTGTCTCTATATTCATAGACCCAGGGTACACCTATTGGTGCCCCCAAATACTAATCAATACGTCTTCAAGATATTGCTCCCAGAAATGGTGGAAGAAATACTCATGTCACCTGATCTACATATAGATTTTATCACAGTGATATTCTGGAAACATAATGCAAAGTTCACACTTATGATTGTACCAAAGTCTAAATGCAAAGTGAGCATGGATTACTAAAAACATCCTTGTCCAGGTGCCTAATGCTCTCAAATGTCAATCCTATTGGTGACTACACAGTTGCTACGTCCTAAGATTACATATTCAACCTCAACCCTGTTGAAAATATCTAATCCTATCACTCACTTTATACTTTGACGGATTTCCCAATGTCTCTGTTGATATCTGCTTTCCTACATAATTTCCCATATTCATTATTGTGACTGACTCTTCACATGTGCTGACATTTACATCTACTCTCTAACTGACACCCTACTGCTAAAGAACTTTTGGTCCAAATGTTATACTCACTCTTCTTCCTAAAGCTACTGACTATCTTCCTAATCCTACCTACTATCCCTTTTTGACTGGATGTTCTCTTCCACATTCAATCATCCAAGGTACAAGGTCTTATGCCATTGTATATCAATTTATCTGAGACATCTGTGCAGAATGTAATTCAAAGCTAAGTATCCCAGTCAAGGGCCAAATGCCCTTCTGGGCTTCAAAGCTTACTTAGATTTCTGTTTTCATACATATACTTCACCTATATATTATTATCAATATCACAGTTTCCCAATACCATTCTTCATTCAGTAGAATGATTCCTAAACCAAATCAAACACGCTCTTACCCCTAACCATACACTGTTCCCTCAATCCAACTTTACAGAAGAGCAGGGACAGAGTTGGTCTTACAATAGAGGAATGTAGGGGATCTTCCACCTGCTGAGAACTCAAAGGTTCATGCAGAAATGATCCCTGGAGAAGATGTAGGCAGCTCTGAAGGACATGAGAGAGCAAAAGTCATCTTCCATGGCAAACAACCTGGTCAGGATGAAGGGTTGTGTCTGAATGAGCCGCACACTTCTTAATGTAGACAAGATGAACCAATCCAGGCCTTGTGGAAAGCTGTTCCTGGGTGCCTATGGAGGATATACCGTTCTAACTTGTGAAAGTGTCACAGGAAGCAGGGGCAGCCTCCATCTCATAGGACCCTTGGAAGCAACTGTTAGGACAATTTGGTTGCCAAGGCAGTGACCTCATTCAGTTCCTGAAGGAAGTGACCTCACCTCACTTCCTTGGTGATGGAACTCTCTGAACTTGGCAACCAGGAAGCCAGGCACCCAGAGCCAGTTTCAGTCCCAGTCCCAGTGGGCTGACTTTTTTGCATTTACCAAGGACAGAGTCAGTCTTTCTTGGTACCTACTGATGTGAGGATGACCAAATGCCAGGAAAGCTCTGAAGAGGGGACTTTTCTGAGAAAGCAGGTAGTGAGTGGCTCACTCGTGGCTCCTGACAACTTCATTGAGTAGGCCAAGGAGGCCAGATCTGAGAGAGGCCAGGCCATTTTGGGGGAACATTGTATGGCCCACAAGTCAGAAGTCACTCTGAATAGTCACAGACCCACTTGGGGGAAGGAGGTGCCTTAGTGGGTGTGGGTGTGAGTTTATGGTTTTGTGTCATGTTCTGAGAATAGGTAGGAAAGGCAGTTTGTTTGGTTTGGAGTGGACTGTTTCTAGTAAGTCGTTTGACAAGGCGAGTGTTTCTATGTCTGTGTATCCCACTGTATCCCTGGTTGTAGACATTGGAAAAGAGAATGAATCAATGGATGTGTCCTGTCTAGTAGAAAACTTTCCAGCATTCATCCTTTCCAATTTATGAATGGACTGGGGCTTGCCCTATCTATGGGCAACACCTACTATCTTGCTAAGTTCCTGTTTTCTTCCTGAATTCTGGCCACTCTCCAGAATAGGCTCATGGTTTTGTGTCCAAGATATGTACCACCTCCCAGCTCTGTGACATGGCCATGTACTGGATAACTGAAGGGAATGGCAAGCATCTCAGAAAACTCAGATATCAGTGTGACCAGTAAAGTGTCAGTGGAGAAACCCTGCTTTGGGCCTTTTGCTTACCTATTGTTCTGTTGCCCTGACTCTCAGGAAGGTCTTTGCCTCAGGCTACCCCTTTGTGAAGCCTGAAGTAAACAGTTTTCAAATGGAAATGAATGGGCATCACCTGTGGCTTTTTGCTTAATTCCTGTGCAAAGGGATGTGTGTGAATCAGCCTCTTGGCCCTGTGTGAGGCTGTGGCTTAGATTCTCAGCACCTGATGGATTAAAGAAAGATCCCATGTGTGCATCCAAAACCAAAATGGCAAAAAGAGCAGTCATTGTGGATGAAGTCTCTCGCTTTCCTCTGGAAAGTTCCTGACCTGCATCAAGTGAGAATAGGGATCGTTTGGGTCAAATGAGTTCTTCAAAGCCCTGCAGAGGCTAGCCCATAGGTTCTTGGGTTTTCTCATGTCTCCAATTCACACAAAGAATCTATACCCGAAAGTCAGTAGGCCTCAAATTGGAGAAGCAGAGCAGTATTAATGGCAGGCGTATTTGATCACTCCTGGTTCACAGGAAGGGTGTCCAGGCCACCCTGACATTAGGCAAATGAGGGGCAAGGGAGCTTATTCTAGACACTGTCTTGGGCTGCCCCCCTCATGGAAACCTCCAGCCAGAGGTTATGATGAGTGTCTATATGGAAGAAGATGAGGGCCATGTGGCAGTGTTTTGGTTTGAATTTTGGGCATTTGTGAGGCATTTGGAAGGGATGACTGGGTCCACCTGGGCTTGAACTCTGGCGTGATTCCCCTTAGAGACTGAGTTCTGGAACTGAACTCAGAGAAGTATTGCCATGAATTGTGTTGGGATTTTAGGAGGCCACACATGAGAGTTGCCCTTGGAAACTGAGATCTAGGCCCAGGGTGGCTTTCCACAGAGCACTGGGAATCTCAGCCAGGATATCACATGATTTTATTCTTAAAGACCTGGCAGCCATAATTGAGAGTCACAACACACATGGACCTCACATTGTAGACCCCAAATGGGCCTGGTTTGATGTGACCTTTTGGCCAGTCTTGGGAAGCCTTGCCTCTGAGTGTTTCTCCAGAGCTTTCATTGAAATGAGCTTCCTCACCATTTAGTGGTTCCTGAATGAATAGAAACCCACAGTGCCTCCAAGTTCATCCTGGAAAAATGGCTTGATAAATACCATGAAATTTTTGAAATTCCCATGACCAGGTGGCACTGGAGAACCTTTGGATGTCCTGTTGCTGATCATGAGTGTACCAGACAGTGCCTTGATTGACTGGGTTTCATGAAAATGGTGTAGAACAGAGATGCCAGTAAGTTGGAGCCTGCTGATGAGTGGGCCTAGAGCAGTGGTGTGCAGGTGTGTGATAAAACATCTGTGGTGGGGCCATGTGGATCTGCCATTGGCTTCCACATGGCTTGTGACTGACACGGTGCAGCCAGCAGACCCTTATATGTAAAGGCATCTTGTTATATGGAGAGGTTTCCGGGCAATGTTCAGAATCAGGTTGCTATGGTCAAGGGGGCAAGCTCTGTGGGATAGAAGCCTGGTTGGTGCATTCTCCTAGGACCCTGAGTCAGCACACGTGACAGAACTCCCTCCAGCACTGTGTCCCAGTTGAACTCCTTGTATTTCAGGAAGCAAATAGGAAACTCCCAGTGAAGCAGCAAGAAACACCAGAAAAAGTGGAGGATGACCAAATGGCCTCACAGTCCACACGGGGAAACACTTTGACCCCAGTGGCCACAGTTGACCTACAAAGAGAGAATTCAGCACTGCTGCCTCATGTTCATTGGAAAATCAGAAACCATGTCCTCCAGGTCACATAGATGCAAAAAAGCTTTGATGGTCTCACTACAAAGGAAGATAAAGCTCCTGACAACAACATATATTTCAAGGGTCCAACCTCAGAGGCAGTTTCCCAAGAAGTCTTTAGGCCAGCAGAGCTCCATGTTTGTGGAGTGTTTACCCTGTCCCTTACTTATGGAAACTCCTCTACCACCTCCAAGCTTGTGAACTCCTGAGCATTTTCCATTGTATATATGTATTCACAGATTTTCTAACTCTTCTCTTAAAATTGTGTCTTACTTGGGGCAAAGGTAATGTCAAGGCATTGTTCTTGATGAGAGTGGGAAGATTTTTGTGTAGCACATAATTGCATACACATTGGATTCATTTTCCTATTTTCCATTCAAAATACTGAATCCCTGACACTAACCCATACCCTCCTAGACTCTGATTACCAATCCTGATATGATGGAGGAAAATAACCCAAACAGAATAGCAATACATGCAGTTCAGAGGAGGCATGGTGTATAATTGGACTTTCCTTTGGCATTATAAAGGCTAGGTGTTATAAATCTAGTCCAATTGAAGAGAAGTAGTTCTCCATGTGTTTGTAAAGTTACCAAATATGTGAATTCCGGTCTCCCTTTCTCTGTAGCCTATTCAGCACATGTATTTTTACATGCACATATAGAATCCTACCTGGTATCCCACGTACATTCTTGTGAGGAGGCTGACATGGCAGATACAAATTGTGAGAAGAGATCACTCCTCCTAAACGCTGTTGGAACTGAAAATTCAACCTATGGGTGAGCTTTCTACTTGAACAACATGATACATAAATCCATATTCAGTAAATTAAATATTTTTGGATCTGTGGATGATATATATTTCATGATGAATTTTGTTTGGCATATATATTTCTACTTTTTAAAGTCTCTGTGTGTTTGTGTTGTTTGAATGTGTGTATATATATATATATATATATATATATATATATACACACACACACACACTCTCTCTCTCTCTCTCCAGATTTTTCAAAGTATGAAATATATGTGTCTTATTATACACTCCCTAAATTCATTCATGTTCAGGTATGTGGATTTATAATTATCTTTTCAAAAGATTATTCTCAGAAATATTCATCCACCTGAAATACACATTTGTTTCCTAGTGAATGGTGCTTAGAAATCCTAATATTTCTACAGTAACTGACCGAGTTTAGCATCAATGCAAGTAGATTCCTATGATACATGATATGTATTTTGACGTTTCTTTTTTTTCGACACTGGTACATCACTGTTTCTTCAGTTGATGCACAGCATAGGATATATATTTCATCCACAAGTTCACAATTTCCAGGCATTTGGTTCACTTTCAATCACTTCCTGCTTCAGAACACATGTACCCTTGTATATTTCTGGACTGGCCTTTTCATGAGACTTCTTTCCAAACACATTATTTTCGATTTCCATAATCACTTTTCAAGCAAATCTCACACAGCCTTCATGGTAAACCATAACCCTAACATTACCATTAGATATATAACTGGTTGGAATGAATGATTTTGTATCAATATTAGATTTCCTATATATTTTCAGGTATCAGTTCAATCCATTATGTAAATTGGAACCAGTTATATTATTTATTCACAGTATGGTCTATTCATGCATTGTCTCTATATTCATAGACCCAGGGTACACCTATTGGTGCCCCCAAATACTAATCAATACGTCTTCAAGATATTGCTCCCAGAAATGGTGGAAGAAATACTCATGTCACCTGATCTACATATACATTTTATCACAGTGATATTCTGGACACATAATGCAAAGTTCACACTTATGATTGTACCAAAGTCTAAATGCAAAGTGAGCATGGATTACTAAAAACATCCTTGCC
This sequence comes from Urocitellus parryii, assembly GCF_045843805.1. Lineage (NCBI taxonomy): Eukaryota > Metazoa > Chordata > Mammalia > Rodentia > Sciuridae > Urocitellus > Urocitellus parryii. Next base: position 232,351 of record NW_027551782.1, on the reverse strand, counting down.
CAGGGGCTTAATGCTCTCAAATGTCAATCCTATTGGTGACTACACAGTTGCTTCGTCCTACGATGACATATTCAACCTCAACCCTGTTGAAAATATCTAATCCTATCACTCACTTTATACTTTGACTGATTTCCCAATGTCTCTATTGATATCTGCTTTCCTACATAATTTCCCATATTCATTATTGTGACTGACCCTTCACATGTGCTGACATTTACATCTACTCTCTAACTGACACCCTACTGCTAAAGAACTTTAGGTCCAAATGTTATACTCACTCTTCTTCCTAATCCTACTATCTTCCTAATCCTACAAACTATCCCTTTTTGACTGGATGTTCTCTTCCACATTCAATCATCCAAGGTACAAGGTCTTATGCCATTGCATATCAATTTATCTGAGCCGTCTGTGCAGAATGTAATTCAAAGCTAAGTATCCCAGTCAAGGGCTCAATGCCCTTCTGGGCTTCAAAGCTTACTTAGATTTCTGTTTTCATACATATACTTCACCTATATATTATTATCAATATCAAAGGTTCCCAATACCATTCTTCAACCAGTAGAATGATTCCTAACCCAAATCAAACATGTTCTTACCCCTAACCATACACTGTTCCCTCAATCCAACTTTACAGAAGAGCAGGGGCAGAGTTGGTCTTACAATAGAGGAATGTAGGGGATCTTCCACCTGCTGAGAACTCAAAGGTCCATGCAGAAATGATCCCTGGAGAAGATATAGGCAGCTCTGAAGGACATGAGAGAGCAAATGTCATCTTCCATGGCAAACAACCTGGTCAGGATGAAGGGTTGTGTCTGAATGAGCCGCACTCTTCTTAATGTAGACAAGATGGACCAAACCAGGCCTGTGTGGAAAGCTGTTCCTGGGTGCCTATGGAGGATATACCGTTCTATCTTGTGAAAGTGTCACAGGAAGCAGGGGAAGCCTCCATCTCAAAGGACCCTTGGAAGCAACTGTTAGGACAATTTGGTTGCCAAGGCAGTGACCTCACTCAGTTCCTGAAGGAAGTGAGCTCACCTCACTTCTTTTGTGATGGAACTCTCTGAACTTGGCAACCAGGAAGCCAGGCACCCAGAGCCAGTTTCAGTCCCAGTCCCAGTGGGCTGACTTGTTTGCATTTTCCAAGGACAGAATCAGTCTTTCTTGGTACCTACTGATGTGAGGATGACCAAATGCCAGGAAAGCTCTGAAGAGGGGACTTTTCTGAGAAAGCAGACAGTGAGTGGCTCACTGGTGGCTCCTGACAACTTCATTGAGTAGGCCAAGGAGGCCAGATCTGAGAGAGGACGGGCCATTTTGGGGGAACATTTTATGGCCCACCAGTCAGAAGACACTCCGGATATTCACAGACCTACTTGGGGGAAGGAGGTGCCTTAGTGGGTGTGGGTGTGAGTTTATGGTTTTGTGTCATGTTCTGAGAATAGGTAGCAAAGGCAGTTTGTTTGGTTTGGAGTGGACAGTTTCTAGTAAGTCGTTTGACAAGGCGAGTGTTTCTATGTCTGTGTATCCCACTGTATCCCTGGTTGTAGACATTGGAAAAGAGAATGAATCAATGGATGTGTCCTGTCTAGTAGAAAACTTTCCAGCATTCATCCTTTCCAATTTATGAATGGACAGGGGCTTGCCTTATCTATGGGCAACACCTACTATCTTGCTAAGTTCCTGTTTTCTTCCTGAATTCTGGCCACTCTCCAGAATAGGCTCATGGTTTTGTTTCCAAGATATGTACCACCTCCCAGCTCTGTGACATGGCCATGTACTGGATAACTGAAGGGAATGGCAAGCATCTCAGAAAACTCAGATATCAGTGTGACCAGTAAAGTGTCAGTGGAGAAACCCTGCTTTGGGCCTTTTGCTTACCTATTGTTCTGTTGCCCTGACTCTCAGGAAGGTCTTTGCCTCAGGCTACCCCTTTGTGAAGCCTGAAGTAAACAGTTTTCAAATGGAAATGAATGGGCATCACCTGTGGCTTTTGCTTAATTCCTGTGGAAAGGGATGTGTGTGAATCAGCCTCTTGGCCCTGTGTGAGGCTGTGGCTTAGATTCTCAGCACCTGATGGATTAAAGAAAGATCCCATGTGTGCATCCAAAGCCAAAATGGCAAAAAGAGCAGTCATTGTGGATGAAGTCTCTCGCTTTCCTCTGGAAAGTTCCTGACCTGCATCAAGTGAGAATAGGGATCCTTTGGGTCAAATGAGTTCTTCAAAGCCCTGCAGAGGCTAGCCCATAGGTTCTTGGGTTTTCTCCTGTCTCCAATTCACACAAAGAATCTATACCCGAAAGTCAGTAGGCCTCAAATTGGAGAAGCAGAGCAGTATTAATGGCAGGCGTATTTGATCACTCCTGGTTCACAGGAAGGGTGTCCAGGCCACCCTGACATTAGGCAAATGAGGGGCAGGGGAGCTTATTCTAGACACTGTCTTGGGCTGCCCCCCTCATGGAAACCTCCAGCCAGAGGTTATGATGAGTGTCTATATGGAAGAAGATGAGGGCCATGTGGCAGTGTTTTGGTTTGAATTTTGGGCATTTCTGAGGCATTTGGAAGGGATGACTGGGTCCACCTGGGCTTGAACTCTGGCGTGATTCCCCTTAGAGACTGAGTTCTGGAACTGAACTCAGAGAAGTATTGCCATGAATTGTGTTGGGATTTTAGGAGGCCACGCATGAGAGTTGCCCTTGGAAACTGAGATCTAGGCCCAGGGTGGCTTTCCACAGAGCACTGGGAATCTCAGCCAGGATATCACATGATTTTATTCTTAAAGACCTGGCAGCCATAATTGAGAGTCACAACACACATGGACCTCACATTGTAGACCCCAAATGGGCCTGGTTTGATGTGACCTTTTGGCCAGTCTTGGGAAGCCTTGCCTCTGAGTGTTTCTCCAGAGCTTTCATTGAAATGAGCTTCCTCACCATTTAGTGGTTCCTGAATGAATAGAAACACATAGTGCCTCCAAGTTCATCCTGGAAAAATGGCTTGATAAATACCATGAAATTTTTGAAATTCCCATGACCAGGTGGCACTGGAGAACCTTTGGATGTCCTGTTGCTGATCATGAGTGTACCAGACAGTGCCTTGATTGACTGGGTTTCATGAAAATGGTGTAGAACAGAGATGCCAGTAAGTTGGAGCCTGCTGATGAGTGGGCCTAGAGCAGTGGTGTGCAGGTGTGTGATAAAACATCTGTGGTGGGGCCATGTGGATCTGCCATTGGCTTCCACATGGCTTGTGACTGACACGGTGCGGCCAGCAGACCCTTATATGTAAAGGCATCTTGTTATATGGAGAGGTTTCTGGGCAATGTTCAGAATCAGGTTGCTATGGTCAAGGGGGCAAGCTCTGTGGGATAGAAGCCTGGTTGGTGCATTCTCCTAGGACCCTGAGTCAGCACACGTGACAGAACTCCCTCCAGCACTGTGTCCCAGTTGAACTCCTTGTATTTCATGAAGCAAATAGGAAACTCCCAGTGAAGCAGCAAGAAACACCAGGAAAAGTGGAGGATGACCAAATGGCCTCACAGTCCACACGGGGATACACTTTGACCCCAGTGGCCACAGTTGACCTACAAAGAGAGAATTCAGCACTGCTGCCTCATGTTCATTGGAAAATCAGAAACCACGTCCTCCAGGTCACATAGATGCAAAAAAGCTTTGATGGTCTCACTACAAAGGAAGATAAAGCTCCTGACAACAACATATATTTCAAGGGTCCAACCTCAGAGGCAGTTTCCCAAGAAGTCTTTAGGCCAGCAGAGCTCCATGTTTGTGGAGTGTTTACCCTGTCCCTTACTTATGGAAACTCCTCTACCACCTCCAAGCTTGTGAACTCCTGAGCATTTTCCATTGTATATATGTATTCACAGATTTTCTAACTCTTCTCTTAAAATTGTGTCTTACTTGGGGCAAAGGTAATGTCAAGGCATTGTTCTTGATGAGAGTGGGAAGATTTTTGTTTAGCAGAAAATTGCATACACATTGGATTCATTTTCCTATTTTCCATTCAAAATACTGAATCCCTGACACTAACCCATACCCTCCTAGACTCTGATTACCAATCCTGATATGATGGAGGAAAATAACCCAAACAGAATAGCAATACATGCAGTTCAGAGCAGGCATGGTGTATAATTGGACTTTCCTTTGGCATTATAAAGGCTAGGTGTTATAAATCTAGTCCAATTGAAGAGAAGTAGTTCTCCATGTGTTTTTAAAGTTAACAAATATGTGAATTCCTGTCTCCCTTTCTCTGTAGCCTATTCAGCACATGTATTTTTACATGCACATATAGAATCCTACCTGGTATCCCACGTACATTCTTGTGAGGAGGTTGACATGGCAGATACAAATTGTGAGAAGAGATCACTCCTCCTAAACGCAGTTGGAACTGAAAATTCAACCTATGGGTGAGCTTTCTACTTGAACAACATGATACATAAATCCATCTTCAGTAAATTAAATATTTTTGGATCTGTGGATGATATATATTTCATGATGAATTTTGATTGGCATATATATTTCTACTTTTTAAAGTCTCTGTGTGTTTGTATTGTTTGAATGTGTGTGTATATGTATATATATATATATATATATATACATATACACACACACACACACACACACACACACACTCTCTCTCTCTCTCCAGATTTTTCAAAGTACGAAATATATGTGTCTTATTATACACTCCCTAAATTCATTCATGTTCAGGTATGTGGATTTATAATTATCTTTTCAAAAGATTATTCTCAGAAATATTCATCCACCTGAAATACACATTTGTTTCCTAGTGAATGGTGCTTAGAAATCCTAATATTTCTACAGTAACTGACCGAGTTTAGCATCAATGCAAGTAGATTCCTATGATACATGATATGTATTTTGACGTTTCTTTTTTTTCGACACTGGTACATCACTGTTTCTTCAGTTGATGCACAGCATAGGATATATATTTCATCCACAAGTTCACAATTTCCAGGCATTTGGTTCACTTTCAATCACTTCCTGCTTCAGAACACATGTACTCTTGTATATTTCTGGACTGGCCTTTTCATGAGACTTCTTTCCAAACACATTATTTTCGATTTCCATAATCACTTTTCAAGCAAATCTCACACAGCCTTCATGGTAAACCATAATCCTAACATTACCATTAGATATATACTGGTTGGAATGAGTGATTTTGTATCAATATTAGATTTCCTATATATTTTCAGGTATCAGTTCAATCCATTATGTAAATTGGAACCAGTTATATTATTTATTCACAGTATGGTCTATTCATGCATTGTCTCTATATTCATAGACCCAGGGTACACCTATTGGTGCCCCCAAATACTAATCAATACGTCTTCAAGATATTGCTCCCAGAAATGGTGGAAGAAATACTCATGTCACCTGATCTACATATAGACTTTATCACAGTGATATTCTGGACACATAATGCAAAGTTCACACTTATGATTGTACCAAAGTCTAAATGCAAAGTGAGCATGGATTACTAAAAACATCCTTGTCCAGGTGCCTAATGCTCTCAAATGTCAATCCTATTGGTGACTACACAGTTGCTACGTCCTAAGATTACATATTCAACCTCAACCCTGTTGAAAATATCTAATCCTATCACTCACTTTATACTTTGACGGATTTCCCAATGTCTCTGTTGATATCTGCTTTCCTACATAATTTCCCATATTCATTATTGTGACTGACTCTTCACATGTGCTGACATTTACATCTACTCTCTAACTGACACCCTACTGCTAAAGAACTTTTGGTCCAAATGTTATACTCACTCTTCTTCCTAAAGCTACTGACTATCTTCCTAATCCTACCTACTATCCCTTTTTGACTGGATGTTCTCTTCCACATTCAATCATCCAAGGTACAAGGTCTTATGCCATTGTATATCAATTTATCTGAGACATCTGTGCAGAATGTAATTCAAAGCTAAGTATCCCAGTCAAGGGCCAAATGCCCTTCTGGGCTTCAAAGCTTACTTAGATTTCTGTTTTCATACATATACTTCACCTATATATTATTATAAATATCACAGTTTCCCAATACCATTCTTCATTCAGTAGAATGATTCCTAAACCAAATCAAACACGCTCTTACCCCTAACCATACACTGTTCCCTCAATCCAACTTTACAGAAGAGCAGGGACAGAGTTGGTCTTACAATAGAGGAATGTAGGGGATCTTCCACCTGCTGAGAACTCAAAGGTTCATGCAGAAATGATCCCTGGAGAAGATGTAGGCAGCTCTGAAGGACATGAGAGAGCAAAAGTCATCTTCCATGGCAAACAACCTGGTCAGGATGAAGGGTTGTGTCTGAATGAGCCGCACACTTCTTAATGTAGACAAGATGAACCAATCCAGGCCTTGTGGAAAGCTGTTCCTGGGTGCCTATGGAGGATATACCGTTCTAACTTGTGAAAGTGTCACAGGAAGCAGGGGCAGCCTCCATCTCATAGGACCCTTGGAAGCAACTGTTAGGACAATTTGGTTGCCAAGGCAGTGACCTCATTCAGTTCCTGAAGGAAGTGACCTCACCTCACTTCCTTGGTGATGGAACTCTCTGAACTTGGCAACCAGGAAGCCAGGCACCCAGAGCCAGTTTCAGTCCCAGTCCCAGTGGGCTCACTTGTTTGCATTTACCAAGGACAGAGTCAGTCTTTCTTGGTACCTACTGATGTGAGGATGACCAAATGCCAGGAAAGCTCTGAAGAGGGGACATTTCTGAGAAAGCAGGTAGTGAGTGGCTCACTGGTGGCTCCTGACAACTTCATTGAGTAGGCCAAGGAGGCCAGATCTGAGAGAGGCCGGGCCATTTTGGGGGAACATTGTATGGCCCACAAGTCAGAAGTCACTCTGAATAGTCACAGACCCACTTGGGGGAAGGAGGTGCCTTAGTGGGTGTGGGTGTGAGTTTATGGTTTTGTGTCATGTTCTGAGAATAGGTAGGAAAGGCAGTTTGTTTGGTTTGGAGTGGACTGTTTCTAGTAAGTCGTTTGACAAGGCGAGTGTTTCTATGTCTGTGTATCCCACTGTATCCCTGGTTGTAGACATTGGAAAAGAGAATGAATCAATGGATGTGTCCTGTCTAGTAGAAAATTTTCCAGCATTCATCCTTTCCAATTTATGAATGGACTGGGGCTTGCCCTATCTATGGGCAACACCTACTATCTTGCTAAGTTCCTGTTTTCTTCCTGAATTCTGGCCACTCTCCAGAATAGGCTCATGGTTTTGTGTCCAAGATATGTACCACCTCCCAGCTCTGTGACATGGCCATGTACTGGATAACTGAAGGGAATGGCAAGCATCTCAGAAAACTCAGATATCAGTGTGACCAGTAAAGTGTCAGTGGAGAAACCCTGCTTTGGGCCTTTTGCTTACCTATTGTTCTGTTGCCCTGACTCTCAGGAAGGTCTTTGCCTCAGGCTACCCCTTTGTGAAGCCTGAAGTAAACAGTTTTCAAATGGAAATGAATGGGCATCACCTGTGGCTTTTTGCTTAATTCCTGTGCAAAGGGATGTGTGTGAATCAGCCTCTTGGCCCTGTGTGAGGCTGTGGCTTAGATTCTCAGCACCTGATGGATTAAAGAAAGATCCCATGTGTGCATCCAAAACCAAAATGGCAAAAAGAGCAGTCATTGTGGATGAAGTCTCTCGCTTTCCTCTGGAAAGTTCCTGACCTGCATCAAGTGAGAATAGGGATCCTTTGGGTCAAATGAGTTCTTCAAAGCCCTGCAGAGGCTAGCCCATAGGTTCTTGGGTTTTCTCATGTCTCCAATTCACACAAAGAATCTATACCCGAAAGTCAGTAGGCCTCAAATTGGAGAAGCAGAGCAGTATTAATGGCAGGCGTATTTGATCACTCCTGGTTCACAGGAAGGGTGTCCAGGCCACCCTGACATTAGGCAAATGAGGGGAAAGGGAGCTTATTCTAGACACTGTCTTGGGCTGCCCCCCTCATGGAAACCTCCAGCCAGAGGTTATGATGAGTGTCTATATGGAAGAAGATGAGGGCCATGTGGCAGTGTTTTGGTTTGAATTTTGGGCATTTGTGAGGCATTTGGAAGGGATGACTGGGACCACCTGGGCTTGAACTCTGGCGTGATTCCCCTTAGAGACTGAGTTCTGGAACTGAACTCAGAGAAGTATTGCCATGAATTGTGTTGGGATTTTAGGAGGCCACACATGAGAGTTGCCCTTGGAAACTGAGATCTAGGCCCAGGGTGGCTTTCCACAGAGCACTGGGAATCTCAGCCAGGATATCACATGATTTTATTCTTAAAGACCTGGCAGCCATAATTGAGAGTCACAACACACATGGACCTCACATTGTAGACCCCAAATGGGCCTGGTTTGATGTGACCTTTTGGCCAGTCTTGGGAAGCCTTGCCTCTGAGTGTTTCTCCAGAGCTTTCATTGAAATGAGCTTCCTCACCATTTAGTGGTTCCTGAATGAATAGAAACCCACAGTGCCTCCAAGTTCATCCTGGAAAAATGGCTTGATAAATACCATGAAATTTTTGAAATTCCCATGACCAGGTGGCACTGGAGAACCTTTGGATGTCCTGTTGCTGATCATGAGTGTACCAGACAGTGCCTTGATTGACTGGGTTTCATGAAAATGGTGTAGAACAGAGATGCCAGTAAGTTGGAGCCTGCTGATGAGTGGGCCTAGAGCAGTGGTGTGCAGGTGTGTGATAAAACATCTGTGGTGGGGCCATGTGGATCTGCCATTGGCTTCCACATGGCTTGTGACTGACACGGTGCAGCCAGCAGACCCTTATATGTAAAGGCATCTTGTTATATGGAGAGGTTTCCGGGCAATGTTCAGAATCAGGTTGCTATGGTCAAGGGGGCAAGCTCTGTGGGATAGAAGCCTGGTTGGTGCATTCTCCTAGGACCCTGAGTCAGCACACGTGACAGAACTCCCTCCAGCACTGTGTCCCAGTTGAACTCCTTGTATTTCATGAAGCAAATAGGAAACTCCCAGTGAAGCAGCAAGAAACACCAGAAAAAGTGGAGGATGACCAAATGGCCTCACAGTCCACACGGGGAAACACTTTGACCCCAGTGGCCACAGTTGACCTACAAAGAGAGAATTCAGCACTGCTGCCTCATGTTCATTGGAAAATCAGAAACCATGTCCTCCAGGTCACATAGATGCAAAAAAGCTTTGATGGTCTCACTACAAAGGAAGATAAAGCTCCTGACAACAACATATATTTCAAGGGTCCAACCTCAGAGGCAGTTTCCCAAGAAGTCTTTAGGCCAGCAGAGCTCCATGTTTGTGGAGTGTTTACCCTGTCCCTTACTTATGGAAACTCCTCTACCACCTCCAAGCTTGTGAACTCCTGAGCATTTTCCATTGTATATATGTATTCACAGATTTTCTAACTCTTCTCTTAAAATTGTGTCTTACTTGGGGCAAAGGTAATGTCAAGGCATTGTTCTTGATGAGAGTGGGAAGATTTTTGTGTAGCACATAATTGCATACACATTGGATTCATTTTCCTATTTTCCATTCAAAATACTGAATCCCTGACACTAACCCATACCCTCCTAGACTCTGATTACCAATCCTGATATGATGGAGGAAAATAACCCAAACAGAATAGCAATACATGCAGTTCAGAGGAGGCATGGTGTATAATTGGACTTTCCTTTGGCATTATAAAGGCTAGGTGTTATAAATCTAGTCCAATTTAAGAGAAGTAGTTCTCCATGTGTTTGTAAAGTTAACAAATATGTGAATTCTTGTCTCCCTTTCTCTGTAGCCTATTCAGCACATGTATTTTTACATGCACATATAGAATCCTACCTGGTATCCCACGTACATTCTTGTGAGGAGGCTGACATGGCAGATACAAATTGTGAGAAGAGATCACTCCTCCTAAACGCTGTTGGAACTGAAAATTCAACCTATGGGTGAGCTTTCTACTTGAACAACATGATACATAAATCCATATTCAGTAAATTAAATATTTTTGGATCTGTGGATGATATATATTTCATGATGAATTTTGATTGGCATATATATTTCTACTTTTTAAAGTCTCTGTGTGTTTGTGTTGTTTGAATGTGTGTGTGTATATATATATATATATATATATATATATATATATACACACACACACACACACTCTCTCTCTCTCTCCAGATTTTTCAAAGTATGAAATATATGTGTCTTATTATACACTCCCTAAATTCATTCATGTTCAGGTATGTGGATTTATAATTATCTTTTCAAAAGATTATTCTCAGAAATATTCATCCACCTGAAATACACATTTGTTTCCTAGTGAATGGTGCTTAGAAATCCTAATATTTCTACAGTAACTGACCGAGTTTAGCATCAATGCAAGTAGATTCCTATGATACATGATATGTATTTTGACGTTTCTTTTTTTTCGACACTGGTACATCACTGTTTCTTCAGTTGATGCACAGCATAGGATATATATTTCATCCACAAGTTCACAATTTCCAGGCATTTGGTTCACTTTCAATCACTTCCTGCTTCAGAACACATGTACCCTTGTATATTTCTGGACTGGCCTTTTCATGAGACTTCTTTCCAAACACATTATTTTCGATTTCCATAATCACTTTTCAAGCAAATCTCACACAGCCTTCATGGTAAACCATAACCCTAACATTACCATTAGATATATAACTGGTTGGAATGAGTGATTTTGTATCAATATTAGATTTCCTATATATTTTCAGGTATCAGTTCAATCCATTATGTAAATTGGAACCAGTTATATTATTTATTCACAGTATGGTCTATTCATGCATTGTCTCTATATTCATAGACCCAGGGTACACCTATTGGTGCCCCCAAATACTAATCAATACGTCTTCAAGATATTGCTCCCAGAAATGGTGGAAGAAATACTCATGTCACCTGATCTACATATAGACTTTATCACAGTGATATTCTGGACACATAATGCAAAGTTCACACTTATGATTGTACCAAAGTCTAAATGCAAAGTGAGCATGGATTACTAAAAACATCCTTGCCCAGGGGCTTAATGCTCTCAAATGTCAATCCTATTGGTGACTACACAGTTGCTTCGTCCTAAGATTACATATTCAACCTCAACCCTGTTGAAAATATCTAATCCTATCACTCACTTTATACTTTGACTGATTTCCCAATGTCTCTATTGATATCTGCTTTCCTACATAATTTCCCATATTCATTATTGTGACTGACCCTTCACATGTGCTGACATTTACATCTACTCTCTAACTGACACCCTACTGCTAAAGAACTTTAGGTCCAAATGTTATACTCACTCTTCTTCCTAATCCTACTATCTTCCTAATCCTACAAACTATCCCTTTTTGACTGGATGTTCTCTTCCACATTCAATCATCCAAGGTACAAGGTCTTATGCCATTGCATATCAATTTATCTGAGCCATCTGTGCAGAATGTAATTCAAAGCTAAGTATCCCAGTCAAGGGCTCAATGCCCTTCTGGGCTTCAAAGCTTACTTAGATTTCTGTTTTCATACATAAACTTCACCTATATATTATTATCAATATCAAAGGTTCCCAATACCATTCTTCAACCAGTAGAATGATTCCTAACCCAAATCAAACATGTTCTTACCCCTAACCATACACTGTTCCCTCAATCCAACTTTACAGAAGAGCAGGGGCAGAGTTGGTCTTACAATAGAGGAATGTAGGGGATCTTCCACCTGCTGAGAACTCAAAGGTCCATGCAGAAATGATCCCTGGAGAAGATATAGGCAGCTCTGAAGGACATGAGAGAGCAAAAGTCATCTTCCATGGCAAACAACCTGGTCAGGATGAAGGGTTGTGTCTGAATGAGCCGCACTCTTCTTAATGTAGACAAGATGGACCAAACCAGGCCTGTGTGGAAAGCTGTTCCTGGGTGCCTATGGAGGATATACCGTTCTATCTTGTGAAAGTGTCACAGGAAGCAGGGGAAGCCTCCATCTCAAAGGACCCTTGGAAGCAACTGTTAGGACAATTTGGTTGCCAAGGCAGTGACCTCACTCAGTTCCTGAAGGAAGTGAGCTCACCTCACTTCTTTTGTGATGGAACTCTCTGAACTTGGCAACCAGGAAGCCAGGCACCCAGAGCCAGTTTCAGTCCCAGTCCCAGTGGGCTGACTTGTTTGCATTTTCCAAGGACAGAATCAGTCTTTCTTGGTACCTACTGATGTGAGGATGACCAAATGCCAGGAAAGCTCTGAAGAGGGGACTTTTCTGAGAAAGCAGACAGTGAGTGGCTCACTGGTGGCTCCTGACAACTTCATTGAGTAGGCCAAGGAGGCCAGATCTGAGAGAGGACGGGCCATTTTGGGGGAACATTTTATGGCCCACCAGTCAGAAGACACTCCGGATATTCACAGACCTACTTGGGGGAAGGAGGTGCCTTAGTGGGTGTGGGTGTGAGTTTATGGTTTTGTGTCATGTTCTGAGAATAGGTAGGAAAGGCAGTTTGTTTGGTTTGGAGTGGACAGTTTCTAGTAAGTCGTTTGACAAGGCGAGTGTTTCCATGTCTGTGTATCCCACTGTATCCCTGGTTGTAGACATTGGAAAAGAGAATGAATCAATGGATGTGTCCTGTCTAGTAGAAAACTTTCCAGCATTCATCCTTTCCAATTTATGAATGGACAGGGGCTTGCCTTATCTATGGGCAACACCTACTATCTTGCTAAGTTCCTGTTTTCTTCCTGAATTCTGGCCACTCTCCAGAATAGGCTCATGGTTTTGTTTCCAAGATATGTACCACCTCCCAGCTCTGTGACATGGCCATGTACTGGATAACTGAAGGGAATGGCAAGCATCTCAGAAAACTCAGCTATCAGTGTGACCAGTAAAGTGTCAGTGGAGAAACCCTGCTTTGGGCCTTTTGCTTACCTATTGTTCTGTTGCCCTGACTCTCAGGAAGGTCTTTGCCTCAGGCTACCCCTTTGTGAAGCCTGAAGTAAACAGTTTTCAAATGGAAATGAATGGGCATCACCTGTGGCTTTTGCTTAATTCCTGTGGAAAGGGATGTGTGTGAATCAGCCTCTTGGCCCTGTGTGAGGCTGTGGCTTAGATTCTCAGCACCTGATGGATTAAAGAAAGATCCCATGTGTGCATCCAAAGCCAAAATGGCAAAAAGAGCAGTCATTGTGGATGAAGTCTCTCGCTTTCCTCTGGAAAGTTCCTGACCTGCATCAAGTGAGAATAGGGATCCTTTGGGTCAAATGAGTTCTTCAAAGCCCTGCAGAGGCTAGCCCATAGGTTCTTGGGTTTTCTCCTGTCTCCAATTCACACAAAGAATCTATACCCGAAAGTCAGTAGGCCTCAAATTGGAGAAGCAGAGCAGTATTAATGGCAGGCGTATTTGATCACTCCTGGTTCACAGGAAGGGTGTCCAGGCCACCCTGACATTAGGCAAATGAGGGGCAGGGGAGCTTATTCTAGACACTGTCTTGGGCTGCCCCCCTCATGGAAACCTCCAGCAAGAGGTTATGATGAGTGTCTATATGGAAGAAGATGAGGGCCATGTGGCAGTGTTTTGGTTTGAATTTTGGGCATTTGTGAGGCATTTGGAAGGGATGACTGGGTCCACCTGGGCTTGAACTCTGGCGTGATTCCCCTTAGAGACTGAGTTCTGGAACTGAACTCAGAGAAGTATTGCCATGAATTGTGTTGGGATTTTAGGAGGCCACGCATGAGAGTTGCCCTTGGAAACTGAGATCTAGGCCCAGGGTGGCTTTCCACAGAGCACTGGGAATCTCAGCCAGGATATCACATGATTTTATTCTTAAAGACCTGGCAGCCATAATGAGAGTCAAAACACACAGGGACCTCACATTGTAGACCTCAATGGGCCTGGCTTGATGTGACCTTTTGGCCAGTCTTGGGAAGCCTTGCCTCTGAGTGTTTCTCCAGAGCTTTCATTGAAATGAGCTTCCTCACCATTTAGTGGTTTCTGAATGAATAGAAACCGACAGTGCCTCCAAGTTCATCCTGGCAAAATGGCTTGATAAATACCATGAAATTTTTGAAATTCCCATGACCAGGTGGCACTGGAGAACCTTTGGATGTCCTGTTGCTGATCATGAGTGTACCAGACAGTGCCTTGATTGACTGGGTTTCATGAAAATGGTGTAGAACAGAGATGCCAGTAAGTTGGAGCCTGCTGATGAGTGGGCCTAGAGCAGTGGTGTGCAGGTGTGTGATAAAACATCTGTGGTGGGGCCATGTGGATCTGCCATTGGCTTCCACGTGGCTTGTGACTGACACGGTGCAGCCAGCAGACCCTTATATGTAAAGGCATCTTGTTATATGGAGAGGTTTCCGGGCAATGTTCAGAATCAGGTTGCTATGGTCAAGGGGGCAAGGTCTGTGGGATAGAAGCCTGGTTGGTGCATTCTCCTAGGACCCTGAGTCAGCATACGTGACAGAACTCCCTCCAGCACTGTGTCCCAGTTGAACTCCTTGTATTTCATGAAGCAAATAGGAAACTCCCAGTGAAGCAGCAAGAAACACCAGAAAAAGTGGAGGATGACCAAATGGCCTCACAGTCCACACGGGGAAACACTTAGACCCCAGTGGCCACAGTTGACCTACAAAGAGAGAATTCAGCACTGCTGCCTCATGTTCATTGGAAAATCAGAAACCATGTCTTCCAGGTCACATGGATGCAGAAAAAGCTTTGATGGTCTCACTACAAAGGAAGATAAAGCTCCTGACAACACATATATTTCAAGGGTCCAACCTCAGAGGCAGTTTCCCAAGAAGTCTTTAGGCCACAGAGCTCCATGTTTGTGGAGTGTTTACCCTGTCCCTTACTTATGGAAACTCCTCTACCACCTCCAAGCTTGTGAACTCCTGAGCATTTTCCATTGTATATATGTATTCACAGATTTTCTAACTCTTCTCTTCGAATTGTGTCTTACTTGGGGCAAAGGTAATGTCAAGGCATTGTTCTTGATGAGAGTGGGAAGATTTTTGTGTAGCACATCATTGCATACACATTGGATTCATTTTCCTATTTTCCATTCAAAATACTGAATCCCTGACACTAACCCATACCCTCCTAGACTCTGATTACCAATCCTGATATGATGGAGGAAAATAACCCAAACAGAATAGCAATACATGCAGTTCAGAGGAGGCATGGTGTATAATTGGACTTTCCTTTGGCATTATAAAGGCTAGGTGTTATAAATCTAGTCCAATTTAAGAGAAGTCGTTCTCCATGTGTTTGTAAAGTTAACAAATATGTGAATTCCTGTCTCCCTTTCTCTGCAGCCTATTCAGCACATGTATTTTTACATGCACATATAGAATCCTACCTGGTATCCCACGTACATTCTTGTGAGGAGGCTGACATGGCAGATACAAATTGTGAGAAGAGATCACTCCTCCTAAACGCTGTTGGAACTGAAAATTCAACCTATGGGTGAGCTTTCTACTTGAACAACATGATACATAAATCCATATTCAGTAAATTAAATATTTTTGGATCTGTGGATGATATATATTTCATGATGAATTTTGATTGGCATATATATTTATACTTTTTAAAGTCTCTGTGTGTTTGTATTGTTTTAATGTATATATATATATATATATATATATATATATATATACACACACACACACACACACACACACACACTCTCTCTCCAGATTTTTCAAAGTATGAAATATATGTGTCTTATTATACACTCCCTAAATTCAGTCATGTTCAGGTATGTGGATTTATAATTATCTTTTCAAAAGATTATTCTCAGAAATATTCATCCACCTGAAATACACATTTGTTTCCTAGTGAATGGTGCTTAGAAATCCTAATATTTCTACAGTAACTGACCGAGTTTAGCATCAATGCATGTAGATTCCTATGATACATGATATGTATTTTGACGTTTCTTTTTTTTCGACACTGGTACATCACTGTTTCTTCAGTTGATGCACAGCATAGGATATATATTTCATCCACAAGTTCACAATTTCCAGGCATTTGGTTCACTTTCAATCACTTCCTGCTTCAGAACACATGTACTCTTGTATATTTCTGGACTGGACTTTTCATGAGACTTCTTTCCAAACACATTATTTTCGATTTCCATAATCACTTTTCAAGCAAATCTCACACAGCCTTCATGGTAAACCATAACCCTAACATTACCATTAGATATATAACTGGTTGGAATGAATGATTTTGTATCAATATTAGATTTCCTATATATTTTCAGGTATCAGTTCAATCCATTATGTAAATTGGAACCAGTTATATTATTTATTCACAGTATGGTCTATTCATGCATTGTCTCTATATTCATAGACCCAGGGTACACCTATTGGTGCCCCCAAATACTAATCAATACGTCTTCAAGATATTGCTCCCAGAAATGGTGGAAGAAATACTCATGTCACCTGATCTACATATAGATTTTATCACAGTGATATTCTGGACACATAATGCAAAGTTCACACTTATGATTGTACCAAAGTCTAAATGCAAAGTGAGCATGGATTACTAAAAACATCCTTGCCCAGGGGCTTAATGCTCTCAAATGTCAATCCTATTGGTGACTACACAGTTGCTTCGTCCTAAGATTACATATTCAACCTCAACCCTGTTGAAAATATCTAATCCTATCATTCATTTATACTTTGACTGATTTCCCAATGTCTCTATTGATATCTGCTTTCCTACATAATTTCCCATATTCATTATTGTGACTGACCCTTCACATGTGCTGACATTTACATCTACTCTCTAACTGACACCCTACTGCTAAAGAACTTTTGGTCCAAATGTTATACTCACTCTTCTTCCTAAACCTACAGACTATCTTCCTAATCCTACCTACTATCCCTTTTTGACTGGATGTTCTCTTCCACATTCAATCATCCAAGGTACAAGGTCTTATTCCATTGTATATCAATTTATCTGAGACATCTGTGCAGAAAGTAATTCAAAGCTAAGTATCCCAGTCAAGGGCCCAATGTCCTTCTGGGCTTCAAAGCTTACTTAGATTTCTGTTTTCATACATATACTTCACCTATATATTATTATAAATATCACAGGTTCCCAATACCATTATTCATCCAGTAGAATGATTCCTAACCCAAATCAAACATGTTCTTACCCCTAACCATACACTGTTCCCTCAATCCAACTTTACAGAAGAGCAGGGACAGAGTTGGTCTTACAATAGAGGAATGTAGGGGATCTTCCACCTGCTGAGAACTCAAAGGTCCATGCAGAAATGATCCCTGGAGAAGATGTAGGCAGCTCTGAAGGACATGAGAGAGCAAAAGTCATCTTCCATGGCAAACAACCTGGTCAGGATGAAGGGTTGTGTCTGAATGAGCCACACACTTCTTAATGTAGACAAGATGGACCATACCAGGACTGTGTGGAAAGCTGTTCCTGGGTGCCTATGGAGGATATACCGTTCTAACTTGTGAAAGTGTCACAGGAAGCAGGGGCAGCCTCCATCTCATAGGACCCTTGGAAGGAACTGTTAGGACAATTTGGTTGCCAAGGCAGTGAAGGACAATTTGGTTGCCAAGGCAGTGACCTCATTCAGTTCCTGAAGGAAGTGACCTCACCTCACTTCCTTGGTGATGGAACTCTCTGAACTTGGCCACCAGGAAGCCAGGCACCCAGAGCCAGTTTCAGTCCCAGTCCCAGTGGGCTGACTTGTTTGCATTTACCAAGGACAGAGTCAGTCTTTCTTGGTACCTACTGATGTGAGGATGACCAAATGCCAGGAAAGCTCTGAAGAGGGGACTTTTCTGAGAAAGCAGGTATTGAGTGGCTCACTGGTGGCTCCTTACAACCTCATTGAGTAGGCCAAGGAGGCCAGATCTGAGAGAGGACGGGCCATTTGGGGGGAACATTGTATGGCCCACCAGTCAGAAGACACTCCGGATAGTCACAGACCTACTTGGGGGAAGGAGGTGCCTTAGTGGGTGTGGGTGTGAGTTTATGGTTTTGTGTCATGTTCTGAGAATAGGTAGGAAAGGCAGTTTGTTTGGTTTGGAGTGGACTGTTTCTAGTAAGTCGTTTGACAAGACGAGTGTTTCTATGTCTGTGTATCCCACTGTATCCCTGGTTGTAGACATTGGAAAAGAGAATGAATCAATGGATGCGTCCTGTCTAGTAGAAAACTTTCCAGCATTCATCCTTTCCAATTTATGAATGGACTGGGGCTTGCCTTATCTATGGGCAACACCTACTATCTTGCTAAGTTCCTGTTTTCTTCCTGAATTCTGGCCACTCTCCAGAATAGGCTCATGGTTTTGTGTCCAAGATATGTACCACCTCCCAGCTCTGTGACATGGCCATGTACTGGATAACTGAAGGGAATGGCAAGCATCTCAGAAAACTCAGCTATCAGTGTGACCAGTAAAGTGTCAGTGGAGAAACCCTGCTTTGGGCCTTTTGCTTACCTATTGTTCTGTTGCCCTGACTCTCAGGTAGGTCTTTGCCTCAGGCTACCCCTTTGTGAAACCTGAAGTAAACAGTTTTCAAATGGAAATGAATGGGCATCACCTGTGGCTTTTTGCTTAATTCCTGTGCAAAGGGATGTGTGTGAATCAGCCTCTTGGCCCTGTGTGAGGCTGTGGCTTAGATTCTCAGCACCTGATGGATTAAAGAAAGATCCCATGTGTGCATCCAAAGCCAAAATGGCAAAAAGAGCAGTCATTGTGGATGAAGTCTCTCGCTTTCCTCTGGAAAGTGCCTGACCTGCATCAAGTGAGAATAGGGATCCTTTGGGTCAAATGAGTTCTTCAAAGCCCTGCAGAGGCTAGCCCATAGGTTCTTGGGTTTTCTCATGTCTCCAATTCACACAAAGAATCTATACCCGAAAGTCAGTAGGCCTCAAATTGGAGAAGCAGAGCAGTATTAATGGCAGGCGTATTTGATCACTCCTGGTTCACAGGAAGGGTGTCCAGGCCACCCTGACATTAGGCAAATGAGGGGCAAGGGAGCTTATTCTAGACACTGTCTTGGGCTGCCCCCCTCATGGAAACCTCCAGCCAGAGGTTATGATGAGTGTCTATATGGAAGAAGATGAGGGCCATGTGGTAGTGTTTTGGTTTTTAATTGTGGTCATTTTTGTGGAGTTTGGAATGGATGACGTGGTCCACCTGGTCTTGAACTCTGGCATGATTCCCCTTAGAGACTGAGATCTGGAACTGAACTCAGAGAAGTATTGCCATGAATTGTTTTGGGATTTTAGGAGGCCACGCATGAGAGTTGCCCTTGGAAACTGAGATCTAGGCCCAGGGTGGCTTTCCACAGAGCACTGGGAATCTCAGCCAGGATTTCACATGATTTTATTCTTAAAGACCTGGCAGCCATAATTGAGAGTCAAAACACACATGGACCTCACATTGTAGACCCCAAATGGTCCTGGTTTGATGTGACCTTTTGGCCAGTCTTGGGAAGCCTTGCCTCTGAGTGTTTCTCCAGAGCTTTCATTGAAATGAGCTTCCTCACCATTTAGTGGTTCCTGAATGAATGGAAACCCACAGTGCCTCCAAGTTCATCCTGGAAAAATGGCTTGATAAATACCATGAAATTTTTGAAATTCCCATGACCAGGTGGCACTGGAGAACCTTTGGATGTCCTGTTGCTGATCATGAGTGTACCAGACAGTGCCTTGATTGACTGGGTTTCATGAAAATGGTGTAGAACAGAGATGCCAGTAAGTTGGAGCCTGCTGATTAGTGGGCCTAGAGCAGTGGTGTGCAGGTGTGTGATAAAAGATCTGTGGTGGGGCCATGTGGATCTGCCATTGGCTTCCACAAGGCTTGTGACTGACACGGTGCGGCCAGCAGAACCTTATATGTAAAGGCATCTTGTTATATGGAGAGGTTTCCGGGCAATGTTCAGAATCAGGTTGCTATAGTCAAGGGGGCAAGCTCTGTGGGATAGAAGCCTGGTTGGTGCATTCTCCTAGGAACCTGAGTCAGCACACGTGACAGAACTCCCTCCAGCACTGTGTCCCAGTTGAACTCCTTGTATTTCATGAAGCAAATAGGAAACTCCCAGTGAAGCAGCAAGAAACACCAGGAAAATTGGAGGATGACCAAATGGCCTCACAGTCCACACGGGGAAACACTTTGACAACAGTGGCCACAGTTGACCTACAAAGAGAGAATTCAGCACTGCTGCCTCATGTTCATTGGAAAATCAGAAACCATGTCCTCCAGGTCACATAGATGCAAAAAAGCTTTGATGGTCTCACTACAAAGGAAGATAAAGCTCCTGACAACAACATATATTTCAAGGGTCCAACCTCAGAGGCAGTTTCCCAAGAAGTCTTTAGGCCAGCAGAGCTCCATGTTTGTGGAGTGTTTACCCTGTCCCTTACTTATGGAAACTCCTCTACCACCTCCAAGCTTGTGAACTCCTGAGCATTTTCCATTGTATATATGTATTCACAGATTTTCTAACTCTTCTCTTCGAATTGTGTCTTACTTGGGGCAAAGGTAATGTCAAGGCATTGTTCTTGATGAGAGTGGGAAGATTTTTGTGTAGCACATAATTGCATACACATTGCATTCATTTTCCTATTTTCCATTCAAAATACTGAATCCCTGACACTACCCATACCCTCCTAGACTCTGATTACCAATCCTGATATGATGGAGGAAAATAACCCAAACAGAATAGCAATACATGCAGTTCAGAGGAGGCATGGTGTATAATTGGACTTTCCTTTGGCATTATAAAGGCTAGGTGTTATAAATCTAGTCCAACTGAAGAGAAGTAGTTCTCCATGTGTTTGTAAAGTTAACAAATATGTGAATTCCTGTCTCCCTTTCTCTGCAGCCTATTCAGCACATGTATTTTTACATGCACATATAGAATATTACCTGGTATCCCACGTACATTCTTGTGAGGAGGCTGACATGGCAGATACAAATAGTGAGAAGAGATCACTCCTCCTAAACGCTGTTGGAACTGGAAATTCAACCTATGGGTGAGCTTTCTACTTGAACAACATGATACATAAATACATATTCAGTAAATTAAATATTTTTGGATCTGTGGATGATATATATTTCATGATGAATTTTGATTGGCATATATATTTCTACTTTTTAAAGTCTCTGTGTGTTTGTATTGTTTGAATGTGTGTATATATATATATATATATATATATATATATATATATACATACATATATATATAACCACACACACACACACACACACACTCTCTCCAGATTTTTCAAAGTATGAAATATATGTGTCTTTTTATACACTCCCTAAATTCATTCAGGTTCAGGTATGTGGATTTATAATTATCTTTTCAAAAGCTTATTCTCAGAAATATTCATCCACCTGATATACACATTTGTTTCCTAGTGAATGGTGCTTAGAAATCCTAATATTTCTACAGTAACTGACCGAGTTTAGCATCAATGCAAGTAGATTCCTATGATACATGATATGTATTTTGACGTTTCTTTTTTTTCAACACTGGTACATCACTGTTTCTTCAGTTGATGCACAGCATAGGATATATATTTCATCCACAAGTTCACAATTTCCAGGCATTTGGTTCACTTTCAATCACTTCCTGCTTCAGAACACATGTACTCTTGTATATTTCTGGACTGGCCTTTTCATGAGACTTCTTTCCAAACACATTATTTTTGATTTCCATAATCACTTTTCAAGCAAATCTCACACAGCCTTCATGGTAAACCAGAACCCTAACATTACCATTAGATATATAACTGGTTGGAATGAATGATTTTGTATGAATATTAGATTTCCTATATATTTTCAGGTATCAGTTCAATCCATTATGTAAATTGGAACCAGTTATATTATTTATTCACAGTATGGTCTATTCATGCATTGTCTCTATATTCATAGACCCAGGGTACACCTATTGGTGCCCCCAAATACTAATCAATACGTCTTCAAGATATTGCTCCCAGAAATGGTGGAAGAAATACTCATGTCACCTGATCTACATATACATTTTATCACAGTGATATTCTGGACACATAATGCAAAGTTCACACTTATGATTGTACCAAAATCTAAATGCAAAGTGAGCATGGATTACTAAAAACATCCTTGCCCAGGGGCTTAATGCTCTCAAATGTCAATCCTATTGGTGACTACACAGTTGCTTCGTCCTAAGATGACATATTCAACCTCAACCCTGTTGAAAATATCTAATCCTATCACTCACTTTATACTTTGACTGATTTCCCAATGTCTCTATTGATATCTGCTTTCCTACATAATTTCCCATATTCATTATTGTGACTGACTCGTCACATGTGCTGACATTTACATCTACTCTCTAACTGACACCCTACTGCTAAAGAACTTTAGGTCCAAATGTTATACTCACTCTTCTTCCTAAACCTACTATCTTCCTAATCCTACCTACTATCCCTTTTTGACTGGATGTTCTCTTCCACATTCAATCATCCAAGGTACAAGGTCTTATGCCATTGCATATCAATTTATCTGAGACATCTGTGCAGAATGTAATTCAAAGCTAATTATCCCAGTCAAGGGCCCAATGCCCTTCTGGGCTTCAAAGCTTACTAAGATTTCTGTTTTCATACATATACTTCACCTATATATTATTATCAATATCAATGGTTCCCAATACAATTCTTCATCCAGTAGAATGATTCCTAACCCAAATCAAACATGTTCTTACCCCTAACCATACACTGTTCCCTCAATCCAACTTTACAGAAGAGCAGGGACAGAGTTGGTCTTACAATAGAGGAATGTAGGGGATCTTCCACCTGTTGAGAACTCAAAGGTCCATGCAGAAATGATCCCTGGAGAAGATGTAGGCAGCTCTGAAGGACATGAGAGAGCAAAAGTCATCTTCCATGGCAAACAACCTGGTCAGGATGAAGGGGTGTGTCTGTATAAGCCTCACTCTTTTTAATGTAGACAAGATGGACCAAACCAGGCCTTGTGGAAAGCTGTTCCTGGGTGCCTATGGAGGATACACCGTTCTAACTTGAGAAAGTGTCACAGGAAGCAGGGGCAGCCTCCATCTCATAGGACCCTTGGAAGCAACTGTTAGGACAATTTGGTTGCCAAGGCAGTGAAGGACTATTTGGTTGCCAAGGCAGTGACCTCATTCAGTTCCTGAAGGAAGTGACCTCACCTCACTTCCTTGGTGATGGAACTCTCTGAACTTGGCAACCAGAAAGCCAGGCACCCAGAGCCAGTTTCAGTCCCAGTCCCAGTGGGCTCACTTGTTTGCATTTACCAAGGACAGAGTCAGTCTTTCTTGGTACCTACTGATGTGAGGATGACCAAATGCCAGGAAAGCTCTGAAGAGGGGACTTTTCTGAGAAAGCAGGTAGTGAGTGGCTCACTGGTAGCTCCTGAAAACCTCATTGTGTAGGCCAAGGAGGCCAGATCTGAGAGAGGACGGGCCATTTTGGGGGAACATTGTATGGACCACCAGTCAGAAGACACTCCGGATAGTCACAGACCTACTTGGGGGAAGGAGGTGCCTTAGTGGGTGTGGGTGTGAGTTTATGGTTTTGTGTCATCTTCTGAGAATAGGTAGGAAAGGCAGTTTGTTTGGTTTGGAGTGGACTGTTTCTAGTAAGTCGTTTGACAAGGCGAGTGTTTCTATGTCTGTGTATCCCACTGTATCCCTGGTTGTAGACATTGGAAAAGAGAATGAATCAATGGATGTGTCCTGTCTAGTAGAAAACTTTCCAGCATTCATCCTTTCCAATTTATGAATGGACTGGGGCTTGCCTTATCTATGGGCAACACCTACTATCTTGCTAAGTTCCTGTTTTCTTCCTGAATTCTGGCCACTCTCCAGAATAGGCTCATGGTTTTGTGTCCAAGATATGTACCACCTCCCAGCTCTGTGACATGGCCATGTACTGGATAACTGAAGGGAATGGCAAGCATCTCAGAAAACTCAGCTATCAGTGTGACCAGTAAAGTGTCAGTGGAGAAACCCTGCTTTGGGCCTTTTGCTTACCTATTGTTCTGTTGCCCTGACTCTCAGGAAGGTCTTTGCCTCAGGCTACCCCTTTGTGAAGCCTGAAGTAAACAGTTTTCAAATGGAAATGAATGGGCATCACCTGTGGCTTTTTGCTTAATTCCTGTGCAAAGGGATGTGTGTGAATCAGCCTCTTGGCCCTGTGTGAGGCTGTGGCTTAGATTCTCAGCACCTGATGGATTAAAGAAAGATCCCATGTGTGCATCCAAAGCCAAAATGGCAAAAAGAGCAGTCATTGTGGATGAAGTCTCTCGCTTTCCTCTGGAAAGTTCCTGACCTGCATCAAGTGAGAATAGGGATCGTTTGGGTCAAATGAGTTCTTCAAAGCCCTGCAGAGGCTAGCCCATAGGTTCTTGGGTTTTCTCATGTCTCCAATTCACACAAAGAATCTATACCCGAAAGTCAGTAGGCCTCAAATTGGAGAAGCAGAGCAGTATTAATGGCAGGCATATTTGATCACTCCTGGTTCACAGGAAGGGTGTCCAGGCCACCCTGACATTAGGCAAATGAGGGGCAGGGGAGCTTATTCTTGACACTGTCTTGGGCTGCCCCCCTCATGGAAACCTCCAGCCAGAGGTTATGATGAGTGTCTATATGGAAGAAGATGAGGACCATGTGGCAGTGTTTTGGTTTGAATTTTGGGCATTTGTGAGGCATTTGGAAGGGATGACTGGGTCCACCTGGGCTTGAACTCTGGCGTGATTCCCCTTAGAGACTGAGTTCTGGAACTGAACTCAGAGAAGTATTGCCATGAATTGTGTTGGGATTTTAGGAGGCCACGCATGAGAGTTGTCCCTTGGAAACTGAGATCTAGGCCCAGGGTGGCTTTCCACAGAACACTGGGAATCTCAGCCAGGATATCACATGATTTTATTCTTAAAGACCTGGCAGCCATAATTGAGAGTCAAAACACACATGGACCTCACATTGTAGACCCCAAATGGTCCTGGTTTGATGTGACCTTTTGGCCACTCTTGGGAAGCCTTGCCTCTGAGTGTTTCTCCAGAGCTTTCATTGAAATGAGCTTCCTCACCATTTAGTGGTTCCTGAATGAATAGAAACCCACAGTGCCTCCAAGTTCATCCTGGAAAAATGGCTTGATAAATACCATGAAATTTTTGAAATTCCCATGACCAGGTGGCACTGGAGAACCTTTGGATGTCCTGTTGCTGATCATGAGTGTACCAGACAGTGCCTTGATTGACTGGGTTTCATGAAAATGGTGTAGAACAGAGATGCCAGTAAGTTGGAGCCTGCTGATGAGTGGGCATAGAGCAGTGGTGTGCAGGTGTGTGATAAAACATCTGTGGTGGGGCCATGTGGATCTGCCATTGGCTTCCACATGGCTTGTGACTGACACGGTGCAGCCAGCAGACCCTTATATGTAAAGGCATCTTGTTATATGGAGAGGTTTCCAGGCAATATTCAGAATGAGGTTGCTGTGGTCAAGGGGGCAAGCTCTGTGGGATAGAAGCCTTGTTGGTGCATTCTCCTAGGACCCTGAGTCAGCACACGTGACAGAACTCCCTCCAGCACTGTGTCCCAGTTGAACTCCTTGTATTTCATGAAGCAAATAGGAAACTCCCAGTGAAGCAGCAAGAAACACCAGGAAAAGTGGAGGATGACCAAATGGCCTCACAGTCCACACGGGGAAACACTTAGACCCCAGTGGCCACAGTTGACCTACAAAGAGAGAATTCAGCACTGCTGCCTCATGTTCATTGGAAAATCAGAAACCATGTCCTCCAGGCCACATAGATGCAGACCAAGCTTTGATGGTCTCACTACAAAGGAAGATAAAGCTCCTGACAACAACATATATTTCAAGGGTCCAAACTCAGAGGCAGTTTCCCAAGAAGTCTTTAGGCCAGCAGAGCTCCATGTTTGTGGAGTGTTTACCCTGTCCCTTACTTATGGAAACTCCTCTACCACCTCCAATCTTGTGAACTCCTGAGCATTTTCCATTGTATATATGTATTCACAGAGTTTCTAACTCTTCTCTTCGAATTGTGTCTTACTTGGGGCAAAGGTAGTGTCAAGGCATTGTTCTTGATGAGAGTGGGAAGATTTTTGTGTAGCACATAATTGCATACACATTGGATTCATTTTCCTATTTTCCATTCAAAATACTGAATCCCTGACACTAACCCATACCGTCCTAGACTCTGATTACCAATCCTGATATGATGGAGGAAAATAACCCAAACAGAATAGCAATACATGCAGTTCAGAGGAGGCATGGTGTATAATTGGACTTTCCTTTGGCATTATACAGGCTAGGTGTTATAAATCTAGTCCAATTTAAGAGAAGTAGTTCTCCATGTGTTTGTAAAGTTAACAAATATGTGAATTCCTGTCTCCCTTTCTCTGTAGCCTATTCAGCACATGTATTTTTACATGCACATATAGAATCCTACCTGGTATCCCACGTACATTCTTGTGAGGAGGCTGACATGGCAGATACAAATTGTGAGAAGAGATCACTCCTCCTAAACGCTGTTGGAACTGAAAATTCAACCTATGGGTGAGCTTTCTACTTGAACAACATTATATATAAATCCATATTCAGTAAATTAAATATTTTTGGATCTGTGGATGATATATATTTCATGATGAATTTTGATTGGCATATATATTTCTACTTTTTAAAGTCTCTGTGTGTTTGTATTGTTTGAATGTATATATATATATATATATATATATATATATATATATATACACACACACACACACACACACACACACACTCTCCAGATTTTTCAAAGTATGAAATATATGTGTCTTATTATACACTCCCTAAATTCATTCATGTTCAGGTATGTGGATTTGTAATCATCTTTTCAAAAGATTATTCTCAGAAATATTCATCCACCTGAAATACACATTTGTTTCCTAGTGAATGGTGCTTAGAAATCCTAATATTTCTACAGTAACTGACCGAGTTTAGCATCAATGCAAGTAGATTCCTATGATACATGATGTGTATTTTGACGTTTCTTTTTTTTCGACACTGGTACATCACTATTTCTTCAGTTGATGAGCATCATAGGATACATATTTCATCCACAAGTTCACAAATTTCCAGGCATTTGGTTCACTTTCAATCACTTCCTGCTTCAGAACACATGTACTCTTGTATATTTCTGGACTGGTCTTTCCATGATACTTCTTTCCAAACACAATATTTTCGATTTCCATAATCACTTTTCAAGCAAATCTCACACAGCCTTCATGGTAAACCATAACCCTAATATTACCATTAGATATATAACTGGTTGGAATGAATGATTGTGTATCAATATTAGATTTCCTATATATTTTCAGGTATCAGTTCAATCCATTATGTAAATTGGAACCAGTTATATTATTTATTCACAGTTTGGTCTATTCATGCATTATCTCTATATTCATAGACACAGGGTACACCTATTGGTGCCCCCAAATACTAATCAATACGTCTTCAAGATATTGCTCCCAGAAATGGTGGAAGAAATACTCATGTCACCTGATCTACATATACATTTAATCACAGTGATATTCTGGACACATAATGCAAAGTTCACACTTATGATTGTACCAAAGTCTAAATGAAAAGTGAGCATGGATTACTAAAAACATCCTTGTCCAGGTGCCTAATGCTCTCAAATGTCAATCCTATTGGTGACTACACAGTTGCTACGCCCTAAGATTACATATTCAACCTCAACCCTGTTGAAAATATCTAATCCTATCACTCACTTTATACTTTGACTGATTTCCCAATGTCTCTATTGATATCTGCTTTCCTACATAATTTCCCATATTCATTATTGTGACTGACTCTTCACATGTGCTGACATTTACATCTACTCTCTAACTGACACCCTACTCCTAAAGAACTTTTGGTCCAAATCATATACTCACTCTTCTTCCTAAAGCTACTGACTATCTTCCTAATCCTACCTACTATCCCTTTTTGACTGGATGTTCTCTTCCACATTCAATAATCCAAGGTACAAGGTCTTATGCCATTGTATATCAATTTATCTGATACATCTGTGCAGAATGTAATTCAAAGCTAAGTATCCCAGTCAAGGGCCCAATGCCCTTCTGGGCTTCAAAGCTTACTTAGATTTCTGTTTTCATACATATACTTCACCTATATATTATTATCAATATCAAAGGTTCCCAATACCATTCTTCATCCAGTAGAATGATTCCTAACCCAAATCAAACATGTCCTTACCCCTAACCATACACTGTTCCCTCAATCCAACTTTACAGAAGAGCAGGGACAGAGTTGGTCTTACAATAGAGGAATGTAGGGGATCTTCCACCTGCTGAGAACTCAAAGGTCCATGCGGAAATGATCCCTGGAGAAGATGTAGGCAGCTCTGAAGGACATGAGAGAGCAAAAGTCATCTTCCATGGCAAACAACCTGGTCAGGATGAAGGGTTGTGTCTGAATGAGCCCCACACTTCGTAATGTAGACAAGATGGACCAAACCAGGCCTTGTGGAAAGCTGTTCCTGGGTGCCTATGGAGGATATACCGTTCTAACTTGTGAAAGTGTCACAGGAAGCAGGGGCAGCCTCCATCTCATAGGACCCTTGGAAGCAACTGTTAGGACAATTTGGTTGCCAAGGCAGTGACCTCATTCAGTTCCTGAAGGAAGTGACCTCACCTCACTTCCTTGGTGATTGAACTCTCTGAACTTGGCAACCAGGAAGCCAGGCACCCAGAGCCAGTTTCAGTCCCAGTCCCAGTGGGCTGACTTGTTTGCATTTACCAAGGACAGAGTCAGTCTTTCTTGGTACCTACTGATGTGAGGATGACCAAATGCCAGGAAAGCTCTGAAGAGGGGACTTTTCTGAGAAAGCAGGTAGTGAGTGGCTCACTGGTGGCTCCTGACAACCTCATTGAGTAGGCCAAGGAGGCCAGATCTGAGAGAGGACGGGCCATTTGGGGGGAACATTGTATGGCCCACAAGTCGGAAGTCACTCTGGATAGTCACAGACCCACTTGGGGGAAGGAGGTGCCTTAGTGGGTGTGGGTGTGAGTTTATGGTTTTGTGTCATGTTCTGAGAATAGGTAGGAAAGGCAGTTTGTTTGGTTTGGAGTGGACTGTTTCTAGTAAGTCGTTTGACAAGGCGAGTGTTTCTATGTCTGTGTATCCCACTGTATCCCTGGTTGTAGACATTGGAAAAGAGAATGAATCAATGGATGTGTCCTGTCTAGTAGAAAAGTTTCCAGCATTCATCCTTTCCAATTTATGAATGGACTGGGGCTTGCCTTATCTATGGGCAACACCTACTATCTTGCTAAGTTCCTGTTTTCTTCCTGAATTCTGGCCACTCTCCAGAATAGGCTCATGGTTTTGTGTCCAAGATATGTACCACCTCCCAGCTCTGTGACATGGCCATGTACTGGATAACTGAAGGGAATGGCAAGCATCTCAGAAAACTCAGCTATCAGTGTGACCAGTAAAGTGTCAGTGGAGAAACCCTGCTTTGGGCCTTTTGCTTACCTATTGTTCTGTTGCCCTGACTCTCAGGAAGGTCTTTGCCTCAGGCTACCCCTTTGTGAAGCCTGAAGTAAACAGTTTTCAAATGGAAATGAATGGGCATCACCTGTGGCTTTTTGCTTAATTCCTGTGGAAAGGGATGTGTGTGAATCAGCCTCTTGGCCCTGTGTGAGGCTGTGGCTTAGATTCTCAGCACCTGATGGATTAAAGAAAGATCCCATGTGTGCATCCAAAACCAAAATGGCAAAAAGAGCAGTCATTGTGGATGAAGTCTCTCGCTTTCCTCTGGAAAGTTCCTGACCTGCATCAAGTGAGAATAGGGATCCTTTGGGTCAAATGAGTTCTTCAAAGCCCTGCAGAGGCTAGCCCATAGGTTCTTGGGTTTTCTCATGTCTCCAATTCACACAAAGAATCTATACCCGAAAGTCAGTAGGCCTCAAATTGGAGAAGCAGAGCAGTATTAATGGCAGGCGTATTTGATCACTCCTGGTTCACAGGAAGGGTGTCCAGGCCACCCTGACATTAGGCAAATGAGGGGCAAGGGAGCTTATTCTAGACACTGTCTTGGGCTGCCCCCCTCATGGAAACCTCCAGCCAGAGGTTATGATGAGTGTCTATATGGAAGAAGATGAGGGCCATGTGGCAGTGTTTTGGTTTGAATTTTGGGCATTTGTGAGGCATTTGGAAGGGATGACTGGGTCCACCTGGGCTTGAACTCTGGCGTGATTCCCCTTAGAGACTGAGTTCTGGAACTGAACTCAGAGAAGTATTGCCATGAATTGTGTTGGGATTTTAGGAGGCCACACATGAGAGTTGCCCTTGGAAACTGAGATCTAGGCCCAGGGTGGCTTTCCACAGAGCACTGGGAATCTCAGCCAGGATATCACATGATTTTATTCTTAAAGACCTGGCAGCCATAATTGAGAGTCACAACACACATGGACCTCACATTGTAGACCCCAAATGGGCCTGGTTTGATGTGACCTTTTGGCCAGTCTTGGGAAGCCTTGCCTCTGAGTGTTTCTCCAGAGCTTTCATTGAAATGAGCTTCCTCACCATTTAGTGGTTCCTGAATGAATAGAAACCCACAGTGCCTCCAAGTTCATCCTGGAAAAATGGCTTGATAAATACCATGAAATTTTTGAAATTCCCATGACCAGGTGGCACTGGAGAACCTTTGGATGTCCTGTTGCTGATCATGAGTGTACCAGACAGTGCCTTGATTGACTGGGTTTCATGAAAATGGTGTAGAAAAGAGATGCCAGTAAGTTGGAGCCTGCTGATTAGTGGGCCTAGAGCAGTGGTGTGCAGGTGTGTGATAAAACATCTGTGGTGGGGCCATGTGGATCTGCCATTGGCTTCCACATGGCTTGTGAGTGACACGGTGCGGCCAGCAGAACCTTATATGTAAAGGCATCTTGTTATATGGAGAGGTTTCCGGGCAATGTTCAGAATCAGGTTGCTATGGTCAAGGGGGCAAGCTCTGTGGGATAGAAGCCTGGTTGGTGCTTTCTCCTAGGACCCTGAGTCAGCACACGTGACAGAACTCCCTCCAGCACTGTGTCCCAGTTGAACTCCTTGTATTTCATGAAGCAAATAGGAAACTCCCAGTGAAGCAACAAGAAACACCAGGAAAAGTGGAGGATGACCAAATGGCCTCACAGTCCACACGGGGAAACACTTTGACCCCAGTGGCCACAGTTGACCTACAAAGAGAGAATTCAGCACTGCTGCCTCATGTTCATTGGAAAATCAGAAACCATGTCCTCCAGGTCACATAGATGCAAAAAAGCTTTGATGGTCTCACTACAAAGGAAGATAAAGCTCCTGACAACAACATATATTTCAAGGGTCCAACCTCAGAGGCAGTGTCCCAAGAAGTCTTTAGGCCAGCAGAGCTCCATGTTTGTGGAGTGTTTACCCTGTCCCTTACTTATGGAAACTCCTCTACCACCTCCAATCTTGTGAACTCCTGAGCATTTTCCATTGTATATATGTATTCACAGATTTTCTAACTCTTCTCTTAAAATTGTGTCTTACTTGGGGCAAAGGTAATGTCAAGGCATTGTTCTTGATGAGAGTGGGAAGATTTTTGTGTAGCACATAATTGCATACACATTGGATTCATTTTCCTATTTTCCATTCAAAATACTGAATCCCTGACACTAACACATACCCTCCTAGACTCTGATTACCAATCCTGATATGATGGAGGAAAATAACCCAAACAGAATAGCAATACATGCAGTTCAGAGGAGGCATGGTGTATAATTGGATTTTCCTTTGGCATTATAAAGGCTAGGTGTTATAAATCTAGTCCAATTTAAGAGAAGTAGTTCTCCATGTGTTTGTAAAGTTAACAAATATGTGAATTCCTGTCTCCCTTTCTCTGCAGCCTATTCAGCACATGTATTTTTACATGCACATATAGAATCCTACCTGGTATCCCACGTACATTCTTGTGAGGAGGCTGACATGGCAGATACAAATTGTGAGAAGAGATCACTCCTCCTAAACGCTGTTGGAACTGAAAATTCAACCTATGGGTGAGCTTTCTCCTTGAACAACATGATACATAAATCCATATTCAGTAAATTAAATATTTTTGGATCTGTGGATGATATATATTTCATGATGAATTTTGATTGGCATATATATTTCTACTTTTTAAAGTCTCTGTGTGTTTGTATTGTTTGAATGTATATATATATATATATATATATATATATATATATATATATATATATACATATATACACACACACACACACACACACACTCTCTCTCTCCAGATTTTTCAAAGTATGAAATATATGTGTCTTATTATACACTCCCTAAATTCATTCATGTTCAGGTATGTGGATTTATAATTATCTTTTCAAAAGATTATTCTCAGAAATATTCATCCACCTGAAATACACATTTGTTTCCTAGTGAATGGTTTTTAGAAATCCTAATATTTCTACAGTAACTGACCGAGTTTAGCATCAATGCAAGTAGATTCCTATGATACATGATATGTATTTTGACGTTTCTTTTTTTTCGACACTGGTACATCACTGTTTCTTCAGTTGATGCACAGCATAGGATATATATTTCATCCACAAGTTCACAATTTCCAGGCATTTGGTTCACTTTCAATCACTTCCTGCTTCAGAACACATGTACCCTTGTATATTTCTGGACAGGCCTTTTCATGAGACTTCTTTCCAAACACATTATTTTCGATTTCCATAATCACTTTTCAAGCAAATCTCACACAGCCTTCATGGTAAACCAGAACCCTAACATTACCATTAGATATATAACTGGTTGGAATGAATGATTTTGTATCAATATTAGATTTCCTATATATTTTCAGGTATCAGTTCAATCCATTATGTAAATTGGAACCAGTTATATTATTTATTCACAGTATGGTCTATTCATGCATTGTCTCTATATTCATAGACCCAGGGTACACCTATTGGTGCCCCCAAATACTAATCAATACGTCTTCAAGATATTGCTCCCAGAAACGGTGGAAGAAATACTCATGTCACCTGATCTACATATACATTTTATCACAGTGATATTCTGGACACATAATGCAAAGTTCACACTTATGATTGTACCAAAGTCTAAATGCAAAGTGAGCATGGATTACTAAAACATCCTTGTCCAGGGGCTTAATGCTCTCAAATGTCAATCCTATTGGTGAGTACACAGTTGCTTCGTCCTAAGATTACATATTCAACCTCAACCCTGTTGAAAATATCTAATCCTATCACTCACTTTATACTTTGACTGATTTTCCAATGTCTCTATTGATATCTGCTTTCCTACATAATTTCCCATATTCATTATTGTGACTGACCCTTCACATGTGCTGACATTTACATCTACTCTCTAACTGACACCCTACTGCTAAAGAACTTTAGGTCCAAATGTTATACTCACTCTTCTTCCTAAACCTACTATCTTCCTAATCCTACCTACTATCCCTTTTTGACTGGATGTTCTCTTCCACATTCAATCATCCAAGGTACAAGGTCTTATGCCATTGCATATCAATTTATCTGAGACATCTGTGCAGAAAGTAATTCAAAGCTAAGTATCCCAGTCAAGGGCCCAATGCCCTTCTGGGCTTCAAAGCTTACTTAGATTTCTGTTTTCATACATATTCTTCACCTATATATTATTATCAATATCAAAGGTTCCCAATACCATTCTTCATCCAGTAGAATGATTCCTAACCCAAATCAAACATGTTCTTACCCCTAACCATACACTGTTCCCTGAATCCAACTTTACAGAAGAGCAGGGACAGAGTTGGTCTTACAATAGAGGAATGTAGGGGATCTTCCACCTGCTGAGAACTCAAAGGTCCATGCAGAAATGATCCCTGGAGAAGATGTAGGCAGCTCTGAAGGACATGAGAGAGCAAAAGTCATTTTCCATGGCAAACAACCTGGTCAGGATGAAGGGTTTTGTCTGTATTAGCCTCACTCTTTTTAATGTAGACAAGATGGACCAAACCAGGCCTGTGTGGAAAGATGTTCCTGGGTGCCTATGGAGGATATACCGTTCTAACTTGTGAAAGTGTCACAGGAAGCAGGGGCAGCCTCCATCTCATAGGACCCTTGGAAGCAACTGTTAGGACAATGTGGTTGCCAAGGCAGTGACCTCATTCAGTTCCTAAAGGAAGTGACCTCACCTCACTTCTTTTGTGATGGAACTCTCTGAACTTGGCAACCAGGAAGCCAGGCACCCAGAGCCAGTTTCAGTCCCAGTCCCAGTGGGCTGACTTGTTTGCATTTACCAAGGACAGAGTCAGTCTTTCTTGGTACCTACTGATGTGAGGATGACCAAATGCCAGGAAAGCTCTGAAGAGGGGACTTTTCTGAGAAAGCAGACAGTGAGTGGCTCACTGGTGGCTCCTGACAACTTCATTGAGTAGGCCAAGGAGGCCAGATCTGAGAGAGGACGGGCCATTTGGGGGGAACATTGTATGGCCCACAAGTCAGAAGACACTCTGGATAGTCACAGACCTACTTGGGGAAGGAGGTGCCTTAGTGGTTGTGGGTGTGAGTTTATGGTTTTGTGTCATGTTCTGAGAATAGGTAGGAAAGGCAGTTTGTTTGGTTTGGAGTGGACTGTTTCTAGTAAGTCGTTTGACAAGGCGAGTGTTTCTATGTCTGTGTATCCCACTGTATCCCTGGTTGTAGACATTGGAAAAGAGAATGAATCAATGGATGTGTCCTGTCTAGTAGAAAACTTTCCAGCATTCATCCTTTCCAATTTATGAATGGACTGGGGCTTGCCTTATCTATGGGCAACACCTACTATCTTGCTAAGTTCCTGTTTTCTTCCTGAATTCTGGCCACTCTCCGGAATAGGCTCATGGTTGTGTGTCCAAGATATGTACCACCTCCCAGCTCTGTGACATGGCCATGTACTGGATAACTGAAGGGAATGGCAAGCATCTCAGAAAACTCAGATATCAGTGTGACCAGTAAAGTGTCAGTGGAGAAACCCTGCTTTGGGCCTTTTGCTTACCTATTGTTCTGTTGCCCTGACTCTCAGGAAGGTCTTTGCCTCAGGCTACCCCTTTGTGAAGCCTGAAGTAAACAGTTTTCAAATGGAAATGAATGGGCATCACCTGTGGCTTTTTGCTTAATTCCTGTGCAAAGGGATGTGTGTGAATCAGCCTCTTGGCCCTGTGTGAGGCTGTGGCTTAGATTCTCAGCACCTGATGGATTAAAGAAAGATCCCATGTGTGCATCCAAAGCCAAAATGGCAAAAAGAGCAGTCATTGTGGATGAAGTCTCTCGCTTTCCTCTGGAAAGTTCCTGACCTGCATCAAGTGAGAATAGGGATCCTTTGGGTCAAATGAGTTCTTCAAAGCCCTGCAGAGGCTAGCCCATAGGTTCTTGGGTTTTCTCCTGTCTCCAATTCACACAAAGAATCTATACCCGAAAGTCAGTAGGCCTCAAATTGGAGAAGCAGAGCAGTATTAATGGCAGGCGTATTTGATCACTCCTGGTTCACAGGAAGGGTGTCCAGGCCACCCTGATATTAGGCAAATGAGGGGCAGGGGAGCTTATTCTAGACACTGTCTTCGGCTGCCCCCCTCATGGAAACCTCCAGCCAGAGGTTATGATGAGTGTCTATATGGAAGAAGATGAGGGCCATGTGGCAGTGTTTTGGTTTGAATTTTGGGCATTTGTGAGGCATTTGGAAGGGATGACTGTGTCCACCTGGGCTTGAACTCTGGCGTGATTCCCCTTAGAGACTGAGATATGGAACTGAACTCAGAGAAGTATTGCCATGAATTGTGTTGGGATTTTAGGAGGCCACGCATGAGAGTTGCCCCTTTGAAACTGAGATCTAGGCCCAGGGTGGCTTTCCACAGAGCACTGGGAATCTCAGCCAGGATATCACATGATTTTATTCTTAAAGACCTGGCAGCCATAATTGAGAGTCACAACACACATGGACCTCACATTGTAGACCCCAAATGGGCCTGGTTTTATGTGACCTTGTGGCCAGTCTTGGGAAGCCTTGCCTCTGAGTGTTTCTCCAGAGCTTTCATTGAAATGAGCTTCCTCACCATTTAGTGGTTCCTGAATGAATAGAAACCCACAGTGCCTCCATGTTCATCCTGGAAAAATGGCTTGATAAATACCATGAAATTTTTGAAATTCCCATGACCAGGTGGCACTGGAGAACCTTTGGATGTCCTGTTGCTGATCATGAGTGTACCAGACAGTGCCTTGATTGACTGGGTTTCATGAAAATGGTGTAGAACAGAGATGCCAGTAAGTTGGAGCCTGCTGATGAGTGGGCCTAGAGCAGTGGTGTTCAGGTGTGTGATAAAACATCTGTGGTGGGGCCATGTGGATCTGCCATTGGCTTCCACATGGCTTGTGACTGACACGGTGCAGCCAGCAGACCCTTATATGTAAAGGCATCTTGTTATATGGAGAGGTTTCCGGGCAATGTTCAGAATCAGGTTGCTATGGTCAAGGGGGCAAGCTCTGTGGGATAGAAGCCTGGTTGGTGCATTCTCCTAGGACCCTGAGTCAGCACACGTGACAGAACTCCCTCCAGCACTGTGTCCCAGTTGAACTCCTTGTATTTCATGAAGCAAATAGGAAACTCCCAGTGAAGCAGCAAGAAACACCAGGAAAAGTGGAGGATGACCAAATGGCCTCACAGTCCACACGGGGAAACACTTAGACCCCAGTGGCCACAGTTGACCTACAAAGAGAGAATTCAGCACTGCTGCCTCATGTTCATTGGAAAATCAGAAACCATGTCCTCCAGGCCACATAGATGCAGACCAAGCTTTGATGGTCTCACTACAAAGGAAGATAAAGCTCCTGACAACACATATATTTCAAGGGTCCAACCTCAGAGGCAGTTTCCCAAGAAGTCTTTAGGCCACAGAGCTCCATGTTTGTGGAGTGTTTACCCTGTCCCTTACTTATGGAAACTCCTCTACCACCTCCAAGCTTGTGAACTCCTGAGCATTTTCCATTGTATATATGTATTCACAGATTTTCTAACTCTTCTCTTCGAATTGTGTCTTACTTGGGGCAAAGGTAATGTCAAGGCATTGTTCTTGATGAGAGTGGGAAGATTTTTGTGTAGCACATAATTGCATACACATTGGATTCATTTTCCTATTTTCCATTCAAAATACTGAATCCCTGACACTAACTCATACCCTCCTAGACTCTGATTACCAATCCTGATATGATGGAGGAAAATAACCCAAACAGAATAGCAATACATGCAGTTCAGAGGAGGCATGGTGTATAATTGGACTTTCCTTTGGCATTATAAAGGCTAGGTGTTATAAATCTAGTCCAATTTAAGAGAAGTAGTTCTCCATGTGTTTGTAAAGTTAACAAATATGTGAATTCCTGTCTCCCTTTCTCTGCAGCCTATTCAGCACATGTATTTTTACATGCACATATAGAATCCTACCTGGTATCCCACGTACATTCTTGTGAGGAGGCTGACATGGCAGATACAAATTGTGAGAAGAGATCACTCCTCCTAAACGCTGTTGGAACTGAAAATTCAACCTATGGGTGAGCTTTCTACTTGAGCAACATGATACATAAATCCATATTCAGTAAATTAAATATTTTTGGATCTGTGGATGATATATATTTCATGATGAATTTTGATTGGCATATATATTTCTACTTTTTAAAGTCTCTGTGTGTTTGTATTGTTTTAATGTATATATATATATATATATATATATATATATATATATATACACACACACACACACACACACACACACACTCTCTCTCTCTCCAGATTTTTCAAAGTATGAAATATATGTGTCTTATTATACACTCCCTAAATTCATTCATGTTCAGGTATGTGGATTTATAATTATCTTTTCAAAAGATTATTCTCAGAAATATTCATCCACCTGAAATACACATTTGTTTCCTAGTGAATGGTGCTTAGAAATCCTAATATTTCTACAGTAACTGACCGAGTTTAGCATCAATGCAAGTAGATTCCTATGATACATGATATGTATTTTGACGTTTCTTTTTTTTCGACACTGGTACATCACTGTTTCTTCAGTTGATCCACAGCATAGGATATATATTTCATCCACAAGTTCACAATTTCCAGGCATTTGGTTCACTTTCAATCACTTCCTGCTTCAGAACACATGTACTCTTGTATATTTCTGGACTGGACTTTTCATGAGACTTCTTTCCAAACACATTATTTTCGATTTCCATAATCACTTTTCAAGCAAATCTCACACAGCCTTCATGGTAAACCATAACCCTAACATTACCATTAGATATATAACTGGTTGGAATGAATGATTTTGTATCAATATTCGATTTCCTATATATTTTCAGGTATCAGTTCAATCCATTATGTAAATTGGAACCAGTTATATTATTTATTCACAGTATGGTCTATTCATGCATTGTCTCTATATTCATAGACCCAGGGTACACCTATTGGTGCCCCCAAATACTAATCAATACGTCTTCAACATATTGCTCCCAGAAATGGTGGAAGAAATACTCATGTCACCTGATCTACATATACATTTTATCACAGTGATATTCTGGACACATAATGCAAAGTTGACACTTATGATTGTACCAAAGTCTAAATGCAAAGTGAGCATGGATTACTAAAAACATCCTTGCCCAGGGGCTTAATGCTCTCAAATGTCAATCCTATTGGTGACTACACAGTTGCTTCGTCCTAAGATTACATATTCAACCTCAACCCTGTTGAAAATATCTAATCCTATCATTCATTTATACTTTGACTGATTTCCCAATGTCTCTATTGATATCTGCTTTCCTACATAATTTCCCATATTCATTATTGTGACTGACCCTTCACATGTGCTGACATTTACATCTACTCTCTAACTGACACCCTACTGCTAAAGAACTTTAGGTCCAAATGTTATACTCACTCTTCTTCCTAAACCTACTATCTTCCTAATCCTACCTACTATCCCTATTTGACTGGATGTTCTCTTCCACATTCAATCATCCAAGGTACAAGGTCTTATGCCATTGCATATCAATTTATCTGAGACATCTGTGCAGAATGTAATTCAAAGCTAAGTATCCCAGTCAAGGGCCCAATGCCCTTCTGGGCTTCAAAGCTTACTTAGATTTCTGTTTTCATACATATTCTTCACCTATATATTATTATCAATATCAAAGGTTCCCAATACCATTCTTCATCCAGTAGAATGATTCCTAACCCAAATCAAACATGTTCTTACCCCTAACCATACACTGTTCCCTGAATCCAACTTTACAGAAGAGCAGGGACAGAGTTGGTCTTACAATAGAGGAATGTAGGGGATCTTCCACCTGCTGAGAACTCAAAGGTCCATGCAGAAATGATCCCTGGAGAAGATGTAGGCAGCTCTGAAGGACATGAGAGAGCAAAAGTCATTTTCCATGGCAAACAACCTGGTCAGGATGAAGGGTTTTGTCTGTATTAGCCTCACTCTTTTTAATGTAGACAAGATGGACCAAACCAGGCCTGTGTGGAAAGCTGTTCCTGGGTGCCTATGGAGGATATACCGTTCTAACTTGTGAAAGTGTCACAGGAAGCAGGGGCAGCCTCCATCTCATAGGACCCTTGGAAGCAACTGTTAGGACAATGTGGTTGCCAAGGCAGTGACCTCATTCAGTTCCTGAAGGAAGTGACCTCACCTCACTTCTTTTGTGATGGAACTCTCTGAACTTGGCAACCAGGAAGCCAGGCACCCAGAACCAGTTTCAGTCCCAGTACCAGTGGGCTCACTTGTTTGCATTTACCAAGGACAGAGTCAGTCTTTCTTGGTATCTACTGATGTGAGGATGACCAAATGCCAGGAAAGCTCTGACGAGGGGACATTTCTGAGAAAGCAGGTAGTGAGTGGCTCACTGGTGGCTCCTGACAACTTCATTGAGTAGGCCAAGGAGGCCAGATCTGAGAGAGGACGACCCATTTTGGGGGAACATTGTATGGCCCACAAGTCAGAAGACACTCTGGATAGTCACAGACCTACTTGGGGGAAGGAGGTGCCTTAGTGGGTGTGGGTGTGAGTTTATGGTTTTGTGTCATGTTCTGAGAATAGGTAGGAAAGGCAGTTTTTTTGGTTTGGAGTGGACTGTTTCTAGTAAGTCGTTTGACAAGGCGAGTGTTTCTAAGTCTGTGTATCCCACTGTATCCCTGGTTGTAGACATTGGAAAAGAGAATGAATCAATGGATGTGTCCTGTCTAGTAGAAAACTTTCCAGCATTCATCCTTTCCAATTTATGAATGGACTGGGGCTTGCCTTATCTATGGGCAACACCTACTATCTTGCTAAGTTCCTGTTTTCTTCCTGAATTCTGGCCACTCTCCAGAATAGGCTCATGGTTTTGTGTCCAAGATATGTACCACCTCCCAGCTCTGTGACATGGCCATGCACTGGATAACTGAAGGGAATGGCAAGCATCTCAGAAAACTCAGATATCAGTGTGACCAGTAAAGTGTCAGTGGAGAAACCCTGCTTTGGGCCTTTTGCTTACCAATTGTTCTGTTGCCCTGACTCTCAGGAAGGTCTTTGCCTCAGGCTACCCCTTTGTGAAGCCTGAAGTAAACAGTTTTCAAATGGAAATGAATGGGCATCACCTGTGGCTTTTTTCTTAATTCCTGTGCAAAGGGATGTGTGGGAATCAGGCTCTTGGCCCTGTGTGAGGCTTTGGCTTAGATTCTCAGCACCTGATGGATTAAAGAAAGATCCCATGTGTGCATCCAAAGCCAAAATGGCAAAAAGAGCAGTCATTGTGGATGAAGTCTCTCGCTTTCCTCTGGAAAGTTCCTGACCTGCATCAAGTGAGAATAGGGATCCTTTGGGTCAAATGAGTTCTTCAAAGCCCTGCAGAGTCTAGCCCATAGGTTCTTGGGTTTTCTCCTGTCTCCAATTCACACAAAGAATCTATACCCGAAAGTCAGTAGGCCTCAAATTGGAGAAGCAGAGCAGTATTAATGGCAGGCGTATTTGATCACTCCTGGTTCACAGGAAGGGTGTCCAGGCCACCCTGACATTAGGCAAATGAGGGGCAGGGGAGCTTATTCTAGACACTGTCTTGGGCTGCCCCCCTCATGGAAACCTCCAGCCAGAGGTTATGATGAGTGTCTATATGGAAGAAGATGAGGGCCATGGGGCAGTGGTTTGGTTTGAATTTTGGGCATTTGTGAGGCATTTGGAAGGAATGACTGTGTCCACCTGGGCTTGAACTCTGGCGTGATTCCCCTTAGAGACTGAGATCTGGAACTGAACTCAGAGAAGTATTGCCATGAATTGTGTTGGGATTTTAGGAGGCCACGCATGAGAGTTGCCCTTGGAAACTGAGATCTAGGCCCAGGGTGGCTTTCCACAGAGCACTGGGAATCTCAGCCAGGATATCACATGATTTTATTCTTAAAGACCTGGCAGCCATAATTGAGAGTCAAAACACACAGGGAGCTCACATTGTAGACCTCAATGGGCCTGGTTTGATGTAACCATTTGGCCAGTCTTGGGAAGCCTTGCCTCTGAGTGTTTCTCCAGAGCTTTCATTGAAATGAGCTTCCTCACCATTTAGTGGTTCCTGAATGAATAGAAACCCACAGTGCCTCCAAGTTCATACTGGAAAAATGGCTTGATAAATACCATGAAATTTTTGAAATTCCCATGACCAGGTGGCACTGGAGAACCTTTGGATGTCCTGTTGCTGATCATGACTGTACCAGACAGTGCCTTGATTGACTGGGTTTCATGAAAATGGTGTAGAACAGAGATGCCAGTAAGTTGGAGCCTGCTGATTAGTGGGCCTAGAGCAGTGGTGTGCAGTTGTGTGATAAAACATCTGTGGTGGGGCCATGTGGATCTGCCATTGGCTTCCACATGGCTTGTGACTGACACAGTGCAGCCAGCAGACCCTTATATGTAAAGGCATCTTGTTATATGGAGAAGTTTCGGGTCAATATTCAGAATCAGGTTTCTGTGGTCAAGGGGGCAAGGTCTGTGGTATAGAAGCCTTGTTGGTGCATTCTCCTAGGACCCTGAGTCAGCACACGTGACAGAACTCCCTCCAGCACTGTGTCCCAGTTGAACTCCTTGTATTCCATGAAGCAAATAGGAAAATCCCAGTGAAGCACCAAGAAACACCAGGAAAAGTGGAGGATGACCAAATGGCCTCACAGTCCACACGGGGAAACACGTAGACCCCAGTGGCC
The DNA here is from genome assembly GCF_045843805.1 of Urocitellus parryii. Lineage (NCBI taxonomy): Eukaryota > Metazoa > Chordata > Mammalia > Rodentia > Sciuridae > Urocitellus > Urocitellus parryii. Next base: position 190,023 of record NW_027551782.1, on the reverse strand, counting down.
ACAGTTGACATACAAAGAGAGAATTCAGCACTGCTGCCTCATGTTCATTGGAAAATCAGAAACCATGTCCTCCAGGTCACATAGATGCAGAAAAAGCTTTGATGGTCTCACTACAAAGGAAGATAAAGCTCCTGACAACAACATATATTTCAAGGGTCCAACCTCAGAGGCAGTTTCCCAAGAAGTCTTTAGGCCAGCAGAGCTCCATGTTTGTGGAGTGTTTACCCTGTCCCTTACTTATGGAATTCCTCTACCACCTCCAAGCTTGTGAACTCCTGAGCATTTTCCATTGTATATATGTATTCACAGATTTTCTAACTCTTCTCTTCGAATTGTGTCTTACTTGGGGCAAAGGTAATGTCAAGGCATTGTTCTTGATGAGAGTGGGAAGATTTTTGTGTAGCACATAATTGCATACACATTGGATTCATTTTCCTATTTTCCATTCAAAATACTGAATCCCTGACACTAACCCATACCCTCCTAGACTCTGATTACCAATCCTGATATGATGGAGGAAAATAACCCAAACAGAATAGAAATACATGCAGTTCAGAGGAGGCATGGTGTATAATTGGACTTTCCTTTGGCATTATAAAGGCTAGGTGTTATAAATCTAGTCCAATTGAAGAGAAGTAGTTCTCCATGTGTTTGTAAAGTTAACAAATATGTGAATTCCTGTCTCCCTTTCTCTGTAGCCTATTCAGCACATGTATTTTTACATGCACATATAGAATCCTACCTGGTATCCCACGTACATTCTTGTGAGGAGGCTGACATGGCAGATACAAATTGTGAGAAGAGATCACTCCTCCTAAACGCTGTTGGAACTGAAAATTCAACCTATGGGTGAGCTTTCTACTTGAACAACATGATACATAAATACATATTCAGTAAATTAAATATTTTTGGATCTGTGGATGATATATATTTCATGATGAATTTTGATTGGCATACATATTTCTACTTTTTAAAGTCGCTGTGTGTTTGTATTGTTTGAATGTGTGTGTATATATATATATATATATATATATATATATATATACACACACACACTCTCTCTCTCCAGATTTTTCAAAGTATGAAATATATGTGTCTTATTATACACTCCCTAAATTCATTCATGTTCAGGTATGTGGATTTATAATTATCTTTTCAAAAGATTATTCTCAGAAATATTCATCCACCTGAAATACACATTTGTTTCCTAGTGAATGGTTTTTAGAAATCCTAATATTTCTAAAGTAACTGACCGAGTTTAGCATCAATGCAAGTAGATTCCTATGATACATGATATGTATTTTGACGTTTCTTTTTTTTCGACACTGGTACATCACTGTTTCTTCAGTTGATGCACAGCATAGGATATATATTTCATCCACAAGTTCACAATTTCCAGGCATTTGGTTCACTTTCAATCACTTCCTGCTTCAGAACACATGTACTCTTGTATATTTCTGGACTGGCATTTTCATGAGACTTCTTTCCAAACACATTATTTTCGATTTCCTTAATCACTTTTCAAGCAAATCTCACACAGCCTTCATGGTAAACCAGAACCCTAACATTACCTTTAGATATATAACTGGTTGGAATGAATGATTTTGTATCAATATTAGATCTCCTATATATTTTCAGGTATGAGTTCAATCCATTATGTAAATTGGAACCAGTTATATTATTTATTCACAGTATGGTCTATTCATGCATTGTCTCTATATTCATAGACCCAGGGTACACCTATTGGTGCCCCCAAATACTAATCAATACGTCTTCAAGATATTGCTCCCAGAAATGGTGGAAGAAATACTCATGTCACCTGATCTACATATACATTTTATCACAGTGATATTCTGGACACATAATGCAAAGTTCACACTTATGATTGTACCAAAGTCTAAATGCAAAGTGAGCATGGATTACTAAAAACATCCTTGCCCAGGGGCTTAATGCTCTCAAATGTCAATCCTATTGGTGACTACACAGTTGCTTCGTCCTAAGATTACATATTCAACCTCAACCCTGTTGAAAATATCTAATCCTATCACTCACTTTATACTTTGACTGATTTCCCAATGTCTCTATTGATATCTGCTTTCCTACATAATTTCCCATATTCATTATTGTGACTGACCCTTCACATGTGCTGACATTTACATCTACTCTCTAACTGACACCCTACTGCTAAAGAACTTTAGGTCCAAATGTTATACTCACTCTTCTTCCTAAACCTACTATCTTCCTAATCCTACCTACTATCCCTTTTTGACTGGATGTTCTCTTCCACATTCAATCATCCAAGGTACAAGGTCTTATGCCATTGCATATCAATTTATCTGAGACATCTGTGCAGAATGTAATTCAAAGCTAAGTATCCCAGTCAAGGGCCCAATGCCCTTCTGGGCTTCAAAGCTTACTTAGATTTCTGTTTGCATACATATACTTCACCTATATATTATTATCAATATCCAAGGTTCCCAATACCATTCTTCATCCAGTAGAATGATTCCTAACCCAAATCAAACATGTTCTTACCCCTAACCATACACTGTTCCCTGAATCCAACTTTACAGAAGAGCAGGGACAGTGTTGGTCTTACAATAGAGGAATGTAGGGGATCTTCCACCTGCTGAGAACTCAAAGGTCCATGCAGAAATGATCCCTGGAGAAGATGTAGGCAGCTCTGAAGGACATGAGAGAGCAAAAGTCATCTTCCATGGCAAACAACCAGGTCTGTATGACCCTCACTCTTTTTAATGTAGACAAGATGGACCAAACCAGGCCTTGTGGAAAGCTGTTCCTGGGTGCCTATGGAGGATATACCATTCTAACTTGTGAAAGTGTCACAGGAAGCAGGGGAAGCCTCCATCTCATAGGACCCTTGGAAGCAACTGTTAGGACAATTTGGTTGCCAAGCAGTGACCTCACTCAGTTCCTGAAGGAAGTGAGCTCACCTCACTTCTTTTGTGATGGAACTCTCTGAACTTGGCAACCAGGAAGTCAGGCACCCAGAGCCAGTTTCAGTTCCAGTCCCAGTGGTCTCACTTGTTTGCATTTACCAAGGACAGAGTCAGTCTTTCTTGGTACCTACTGATGTGAGGATGACCAAATGTCAGGAAAGCTCTGAAGAGGGGACTTTTCTGAGAAAGCAGGTATTGAGTGGCTCACTGGTGGCTCCTGACAACTTCATTGAGTAGGCCAAGGAGGCCAGATCTGAGAGAGGACCGGCCATTTTGGGGAAACATTGTATGGCCCACCAGTCAGAAGACACTCTGGATAGTCACAGACCTACTTGGGGGAAGGAAGTGCCTTAGTGGGTGTGGGTGTGAGTTTATGGTTTTGTGTCATGTTCTGAGAATAGGTAGGAAAGGCAGTTTGTTTGGTTTGGAGTGGACTGTTTCTAGTAAGTCGTTTGACAAGGCGAGTGTTTCTATGTCTGTGTATCCCACTGTATCCCTGGTTGTAGACATTGGAAAAGAGAATGAATCAATGGATGTGTCCTGTCTAGTAGAAAACTTTCCAGCATTCATCCTTTCCAATTTATGAATGGACTGGGGCTTTCCTTATCTATGGGCAACACCTACTATCTTGCTAAGTTCCTGTTTTCTTCCTGAATTCTGGCCACTCTCCAGAATAGGCTCATGGTTTTGTGTCCAAGATATGTACCACCTCCCAGCTCTGTGACATGGCCATGTACTGGATAACTGAAGGGAATGGCAAGCATCTCAGAAAACTCAGATATCAGTGTGACCAGTAAAGTGTCAGTGGAGAAACCCTGCTTTGGGCCTTTTGCTTACCTATTGTTCTGTTGCCCTGACTCTCAGGAAGGTCTTTGCCTCAGGCTACCCCTTTGTGAAGCCTGAAGTAAACAGTTTTCAAATGGAAATGAATGGGCATCACCTGTGGCTTTTTGCTTAATTCCTGTGCAAAGGGATGTGTGTGAATCAGCCTCTTGGCCCTGTGTGAGCCTGTGGCTTAGATTCTCAGCACCTGATGGATTAAAGAAAGATCCCATGTGTGCATCCAAAGCCAAAATGGAAAAAAGAGCAGTCATTGTGGATGAAGTCTCTCGCTTTCCTCTGGAAAGTTCCTGACCTGCATCAAGTGAGAATAGGGATCCTTTGGGTCAAATGAGTTCTTCAAAGCCCTGCAGAGGCTAGCCCATAGGTTCTTGGGTTTTCTCATGTCTCCAATTCACACAAAGAATCTATACCCGAAAGTCAGTAGGCCTCAAATTGGAGAAGCAGAGCAGTATTAATGGCAGGCGTATTTGATCACTCCTGGTTCACAGGAAGGGTGTCCAGGCCACCCTGACATTAGGCAAATGAGGGTCAAGGGAGCTTATTCTAGACACTGTCTTGGGCTGCCCCCCTCATGGAAACCTCCAGCCCGAGGTTATGATGAGTGTCTATATGGAAGAAGATGAGGGCCATGTGGCAGTGTTTTGGTTTGAATTGTGGTCATTTCTGTGGCGGTTGGAAGGGATGACTGGGTCCACCTGGGCTTGAACTCTGGCGTGATTCCCCTTAGAGACTGAGTTCTGGAACTGAACTCAGAGAAGTATTGCCATGAATTGTGTTGGGATTTTAGGAGGCCACGCATGAGAGTTGCCCTTGGAAACTGAGATCTAGGCCCAGGGTGGCTTTCCACAGAGCACTGGGAATCTCAGCCAGGATATCACATGATTTTATTCTTAAAGACCTGGCAGCCATAATTGAGAGTCAAAACACACATGGACCTCACATTGTAGACCCCAAATATGCCTGGTTTGATGTGACCTTTTGGCCAGTCTTGGGAAGCCTTGCCTCTGAGTGTTTCTCCAGAGCTTTCATTGAAATGAGCTTCCTCACCATTTAGTGTTTCCTGAATGAATAGAAACCCACAGTGCCTCCAAGTTCATCCTGGAAAAATGGCTTGATAAATACCATGAAATTTTTGAAATTCCCATGACCAGGTGGCACTGGAGAACCTTTGGATGTCCTGTTGCTGATCATGAGTGTACCAGACAGTGCCTTGATTGACTGGGTTTCATGAAAATGGTGTAGAACAGAGATGCCAGTAAGTTGGAGCCTGCTGATTAGTGGGCCTAGAGCAGTGGTGTGCAGGTGTGTGATAAAACATCTGTGGTGGGGCCATGTGGATCTGCCATTGGCTTCCAGATGGCTTGTGACTGACACGGTGCAGCCAGCAGACCCTTATATGTAAAGGCATCTTGTTATATGGAGAGGTTTCCGGGCAATATTCAGAATCAGGTTGCTGTGATTGACTGCTGTGGTCAAGGGGGCAAGCTCTGTGGGATAGAAGCCTGGTTGGTGCATTCTCCTAGGACCCTGAGTCAGCACATGTGACAGAACTCCCTCCAGCACTGTGTCCCAGTTGAACTCCTTGTATTTCAGGAAGCAAATAGGAAACTCCCAGTGAAGCAGCAAGAAACACCAGGAAAAGTGGAGGATGACCAAATGGCCTCACAGTCCACATGGGGAAACACTTTGACCCCAGTGGCCACAGTTTACCTACAAAGAGAGAATTCAGCACTGCCGCCTCATGTTCGTTGGAAAATCAGAAACCATGTCCTCCAGGTCACATAGATGCAGAAAAAGCTTTGATGGTCTCACTACAAATGAAGATAAAGCTCCTGACAACAACATATATTTCAAGGGTCCAACCTCAGAGGCAGTTTCCCAAGAAGTCTTTAGGCCAGCAGAACTCCATGTTTGTGGAGTGTTTACCCTGTCCCTTACTTATGGAATCTCCTCTACCACCTGCAAGCTTGTGAACTCCTGAGCATTTTCCATTCTATATATGTATTCACAGATTTTCTAACTCTTCTCTTCGAATTGTGTCTTACTTGGGGCAAAGGTAATGTCAAGGCATTGTTCTTGATGAGAGTGGGAAGATTTTTGTGTAGCACATAATTGCATACACATTGGATTCATTTTCCTATTTTCCATTCAAAATACTGAATCCCTGACACTAACCCATACCCTCCTAGACTCTGATTACCAATCCTGATATGATGGAGGAAAATAACCCAAACAGAATAGCAATACATGCAGTTCAGAGGAGGCATGGTGTATAATTGGACTTTCCTTTGGCATTATAAAGGCTAGGTGTTATAAATCTAGTCTAATTTAAGAGAAGTAGTTCTCCATGTGTTTGTAAAGTTAACAAATATGTGAATTCCTGTCTCCCTTTCTCTGTAGCCTATTCAGCACATGTATTTTTACATGCACATATAGAATCCTACCTGGTATCCCACGTACATTCTTGTGAGGAGGCTGACATGGCAGATACAAATTGTGAGAAGAGATCACTCCTCCTAAACGCTGTTGGAACTGAAAATTCAACCTATGGGTGAGCTTTCTACTTGAACAATATGATACATAAATCCATATTCAGTTAATTAAATATTTTTGGATCTGTGGATGATATATATTTCATGATGAATTTTGATTGGCATATATATTTCTACTTTTTAAAGTCTCTGTGTGTTTGTATTGTTTGAATATGTGTATATATATATATATATATATATATACACACACACACACACACACACACACACACTCTCCAGATTTTTCAAAGTATGAAATATATGTGTCTTATTATACACTCCCTAAATTCATTCATGTTCAGGTATGTGGATTTATAATCATCTTTTCAAAAGATTATTCTCAGAAATATTCATCCACCTGAAATACACATTTGTTTCCTAGTGAATGGTGCTTAGAAACCCTAATATTTCTACAGTAACTGACCGAGTTTAGCAATATGCAAGTAGATTCCTATGATACATGATGTGTATTTTGACGTTTCTTTTTTTTCGACACTGGTACATCACTATTTCTTCAGTTGATGAGCATCATAGGATATATATTTCATCCACAAGTTCACAAATTTCCAGGCATTTGGTTCACTTTCAATCACTTCCTGCTTCAGAACACATGTATTCCTGTATATTTCTGGACTGGTCTTTTCAAGAGACTTCTTTCCAAACACATTATTTTCGATTTCCATAATCACTTTTCAAGCAAATCTCACACAGCCTTCATGGTAAACCATAACCCTAATATTACCATTAGATATATAACTGGTTGGAATGAATGATTGTGTATCAATATTAGATTTCCTATATATTTTCAGGTATCAGTTCAATCCATTATGTAAATTGGAACCAGTTATATTATTTATACACAGTATGGTCTATTCATGCATTATCTCTATATTCATAGACACAGGGTACACCTATTGGTGCCCCCAAATACTAATCAATACGTCTTCAAGATATTGCTCCCAGAAATGGTGGAAGAAATACTCATGTCACCTGATCTACATATACATTTAATCACAGTGATATTCTGGACACATAATGCAAAGTTCACACTTATGATTGTACCAAAGTCTAAATGCAAAGTGAGCATGGATTACTAAAAACATCCTTGTCCAGGGGCTTAATGCTCTCAAATGTCGATCCTATTGCTGACTACACAGTTGCTTCGCCCTAAGATTATATATTCAACCTCAACCCTGTTGAAAATATCTAATCCTATCAATCACTTTATACTTTGACTGATTTCCCAATACTTTGACTGATTTCCCAATGTCTCTATTGATATCTGCTTTCCTACATAATTTCCCATATTCATTATTGTGACTGACTCTTCACATGTGCTGACATTTACATCTACTCTCTAACTGACACCCTAATGCTAAAGATCTTTTGGTCCAAATGTTATACTCACTCTTCTTCCTAAACCTACAGACTATCTTCCTATTCCTACCTACTATCCCTTTTTGACTGGATGTTCTCTTCCACATTCAATCATCCAAGGTACAAGGTCTTATGCCATTGTATATCAATTTATCTGAGACATCTGTGCAGAAAGTAATTCAAAGCTAAGTATCCCAGTCAAGGGCCCAATGTCCTTCTGGGCTTCAAAGCTTACTTAGATTTCTGTTTTCATACATATACTTCACCTGAATATTATTATAAATATCACAGGTTCCCAATACCATTCTTCATCCAGTAGAATGATTCCTAACCCAAATCAAACATGTTCTTACCCCTAACCATACACTGTTCCCTGAATCCAACTTTACAGAAGACCAGGGACAGAGTTGGTCTTACAATAGAGGAATGTAGGGGATCTTCCACCTGCTGAGAACTCAAAGGTCCATGCAGAAATGATCCCTGGAGAAGATGTAGGCAGCTCTGAAGGACATGAGAGAGCAAAAGTCATTTTCCATGGCAAACAACCTGGTCAGGATGAAGGGTTGTGTCTGAATGAGCCGCACTCTTCTTAATGTAGACAAGATGGACCAAACCACGCCTGTGTGGAAAGCTGTTCCTGGGTGCCTATGGAGGATATACCGTTCTAACTTGTGAAAGTGTCAGAGGAAGCAGGGGCAGCCTCCATCTCATAGGACCCTTGGAAGCAACTGTTAGGACAATTTGGTTGCCAAGGCAGTGAAGGACAATTTGGTTGCAAAGGCAGTGACCTCATTCAGTTCCTGAAGGAAGTGACCTCACCTCACTTCCTTGGTGATGGAACTCTCTGAACTTGGCCACCAGGAAGCCAGGCACCCAGAGCCAGTTTCAGTCCCAGTCCCAGTGGGCTCACTTGTTTGCATTTACCAGGTACAGAGTCAGTCTTTCTTGGTACCTACTGATGTGAGGATGACCAAATGCCAGGAAAGCTCTGAAGAGGGGACTTTTCTGAGAAAGCAGGTATTGAGTGGCTCACTGGTGGCTCCTGACAACCTCATTGAGTAGGCCAAGGAGGCCAGATCTGAGAGAGGACGGGCCATTTGGGGGGAACATTGTATGGCCCACCAGTCAGAAGACACTCCGGATAGTCACAGACCTACTTGGGGGAAGGAGGTGCCTTAGTGGGTGTGGGTGTGAGTTTATGGTTTTGTGTCATGTTCTGAGAATAGGTAGGAAAGGCAGTTTGTTTGGTTTGGAGTGGACTGTTTCTAGTAAGTCATTTGACAAGGCGAGTGTTTCTATGTCTGTGTATCCCACTGTATCCCTGGTTGTAGACATTGGAAAAGAGAATGAATCAATGGATGTGTCCTGTCTAGTAGAAAACTTTCCAGCATTCATCCTTTACAATTTATGAATGGACTGGGGCTTGCCTTATCTATGGGCAACACCTACTATCTTGCTAAGTTCCTGTTTTCTTCCTGAATTCTGGCCACACTCCAGAATAGGCTCATGGTTTTGTGTCCAAGATATGTACCACCTCCCAGCTCTGTGACATGGCCATGTACTGGATAACTGAAGGGAATGGCAAGCATCTCAGAAAACTCAGATATCAGTGTGACCAGTAAAGTGTCAGTGGAGAAACCCTGCTTTGGGCCTTTTGCTTACCTATTGTTCTGTTGCCCTGACTCTCAGGAAGGTCTTTGCCTCAGGCTACCCCTTTTTGAAGCCTGAAGTAAACAGTTTTCAAATGGAAATGAATGGGCATCACCTGTGGCATTTTGCTTAATTCCTGTGCAAAGGGATGTGTGTGAATCAGCCTCTTGGCCCTGTGTGAGGCTGTGGCTTAGATTCTCAGCACCTGATGGATTAAAGAAAGATCCCATGTGTGCATCCAAAGCCAAAATGGCAAAAAGAGCAGTCATTGTGGATGAAGTCTCTCGCTTTCCTCTGGAAAGTTCCTGACATGCATCAAGTGAGAATAGGGATCCTTTGGGTCAAATGAGTTCTTCAAAGCCCTGCAGAGGCTATCCCATAGATTCTTGGGTTTTCTCATGTCTCCAATTCACACAAAGAATCTATACCCGAAAGTCAGTAGGCCTCAAATTGGAGAAGCAGAGCAGTATTAATGGCAGGCGTATTTGATCACTCCTGGTTCACAGGAAGGGTGTCCAGGCCACCCTGACATTAGGCAAATGAGGGGCAGGGGAGCTTATTCTAGACACTCTCTTGGGCTGCCCCCCTCATGGAAACCTCCAGCCAGAGGTTATGATGAGTGTCTATATGGAAGAAGATGAGGGCCATGTGGCAGTGTTTTGGTTTGAATTTTGGGCATTTGTGAGGCATTTGGAAGGGATGACTGGGTCCACCTGGGCTTGAACTCTGGCGTGATTCCCCTTAGAGACTGAGTTCTGGAACTGAACTCAGAGAAGTATTGCCATGAATTGTGTTGGGATTTTAGGAGGCCACGCATGAGAGTTGTCCCTTGGAAACTGAGATCTAGGCCCAGGGTGGCTTTCCACAGAGCACTGGGAATCTCAGCCAGGATATCACATGATTTTATTCTTAAAGACCTGGCAGCCATAATTGAGAGTCAAAACACACATGGACCTCACATTGTAGACCCCAAATGGGCCTGGTTTGATGTGACCTTTTGGCCAGTCTTGGGAAGCCTTGCCTCTGAGTGTTTCTCCAGAGCTTTCATTGAAATGAGCTTCCTCACCATTTAGTGGTTCCTGAATGAATAGAAACCCACAGTGCCTCCAAGTTCATCCTGGAAAAATGGCTTGATAAATACCATGAAATTTTTGAAATTCCCATGACCAGGTGGCACTGGAGAACCTTTGGATGTCCTGTTGCTGATCATGAGTGTACCAGACAGTGCCTTGATTGACTGGGTTTCATGAAAATGGTGTAGACCAGAGATGCCAGTAAGTTGGAGCCTGCTGATTAGTGGGCCTAGAGCAGTGGTGTGCAGGTGTGTGATAAAACATCTGTGGTGGGGCCATGTGGATCTGCCATTGGCTTCCACATGGCTTGTGACTGACACGGTGCAGCCAGCAGAACCTTATATGTAAAGGCATCTTGTTATATGGAGAGGTTTTCGGGCAATGTTCAGAATCAGGTTGCTATGGTCAAGGGGGCAAGCTCTGTGGGATAGAAGCCTGGTTGGTGCATTCTCCTAGGACCCTGAGTCAGCACACGTGACAGAACTCCCTCCAGCACTGTGTCCCAGTTGAACTCCTTGTATTTCATGAAGCAAATAGGAAACTCCCAGTGAAGCAGCAAGAAACACCAGGAAAAGTGGAGGATGACCAAATGGCCTCACAGTCCACATGGGGAAACACTTAGACCCCAGGGGCCACAGTTGACCTGTATATTTCTGGACTGGTCTTTTCATGAGACTTCCTTCCAAACACATTATTTTCGATTTCCATAATCACTTTTCAAGCAAATCTCACACAGCCTTCATGGTAAACCATAACCCTAATATTACCATTAGATATATATCTGGTTGGAATGAATGATTGTGTATCAATATTAGATTTCCTATATATTTTCAGGTATCAGTTCAATCCATTATGTAAATTGGAACCAGTTATATTATTTATTCACAGTTTGGTCTATTCATGCATTATCTCTATATTCATTGACACAGGGTACACCTATTGGTGCCCCCAAATACTAATCAATACGTCTTCAAGATATTGCTCCCAGAAATGGTGGAAGAAATACTCATGTCACCTGATCTACATATACATTTTATCACAGTGATATTCTGGACACATAATGCAAAGTTCACACTTATGATTGTACCAAAGTCTAAATGCAAAGTGAGCATGGATTACTAAAAACATCCTTGTCCAGGTGCCTAATGCTCTCAAATGTCAATCCTATTGGTGACTACACAGTTGCTTCGCCCTAAGATTATATATTCAACCTCAACCCTGTTGAAAGTATCTAATCCTATCACTCACTTTATACTTTGACTGATTTCCCAATGTCTCTATTGATATCTGCTTTCCTACATAATTTCCCATATTCATTATTGTGACTGACTCCTCACATGTGCTGACATTTACATCTACTCTCCAACTGACACCCTACTGCTAAAGAACTTTTGGTCCAAATGTTATACTCACTCTTCTTCCTAAACCTAATGACTATCTTCCTAATCCTACCTACTATTACTTTTTGACTGGATGTTCTCTTCCACATTCAATCATCCAAGGTACAAGGTCTTATGCCATTGTATGTCAATTTATCTGAGACATCTGTGCTGAAAGTAATTCAAAGCTAAGTATCCCAGTCAAGGACCCAATGCCCTTCTGGGCTTCAAAGCTTACTTAGATTTCTGTTTTCATGCATATACTTCACCTGAATATTATTATAAATATCACAGGTGCCCAATACCATTCTTCATCCAGTAGAATGATTCCTAACCCAAATCAAACATGTTCTTACCCCTAACCATACACTGTTCCCTGAATCCAACTTTACAGAAGAGCAGGGACAGAGTTGGTCTTACAATAGAGGAATGTAGGGGATCTTCCACCTGCTGAGAACTCAAAGGTCCATGCAGAAATGATCCCTGGAGAAGATGTAGGCAGCTCTGAAGGACATGAGAGAGCAAAAGTCATCTTCCATGGCAAACAACCTGGTCAGGATGAAGGGGTGTGTCTGTATGAGCCTCACTCTTTTTAATGTAGACAAGATGGACCAAACCAGGCCTTGTGGAAAGCTGTTCCTGGGTGCCTATGGAGGATATACCGTTCTAACTTGTGAAAGTGTCACAGGAAGCAGGGGCAGCCTCCATCTCATAGGACCCTTGGAAGCAACTGTTAGGACAATTTGGTTGCCAAGGCAGTGACCTCATTCAGTTCCTGAAGGAAGTGACCTCACCTCACTTCTTTTGTGATGGAACTCTCTGAACTTGGCAACCAGAAAGCCAGGCACCCAGAGCTAGTTTCAGTCCCAGTCCCAGTGGGCTCACTTGTTTGCATTGACCAAGGACTGAGTCAGTCTTTCTTGGTTCCTACTGATGTGAGGATGACCAAATGCCAGGAAAGCTCTGAAGAGGTGTCTTTTCTGAGAAAGCAGGTATTGAGTGGCTTACTGGTGGCTCCTGACAACCTCATTGAGTAGGCCAAGGAGGCCAGATCTGAGAGAGCACGGGCCATTTCGTGGGAACATTGTATGGCCCACCAGTCAGAAGACACTCCGGATAGTCACAGACCTACTTGGGGGAAGGAGGTGCCTTAGTGGGTGTGGGTGTGAGTTTATGGTTTTGTGTCATGTTCTGAGAATAGGTAGGAAAGGCAGTTTGTTTTGTTTGGAGTGGACTGTTTCTAGTAAGTCGTTTGACAAGGCGAGTGTTTCTATGTCTGTGTATCCCACTGTATCCCTGGTTGTAGACATTGGAAAAGAGAATGAATCAATGGATGTGTCCTGTCTAGTAGAAAACTTTCCAGCATTCATCCTTTCCAATTTATGAATGGACTGGGGCTTGCCTTATCTATGGGAAACACCTACTAGATTGCTAAGTTCCTGTTTTCTTCCTGAATTCTGGCCACTCTCCAGAATCGGCTCATGGTTTTGTGTCCAAGATATGTACCACCTCCCAGCTCTGTGACATGGCCATGTACTGGATAACTGAAGGGAATGGAAAGCATCTCAGAAAACTCAGCTATCAGTGTGACCAGTAAAGTGTCAGTGGAGAAACCCTGCTTTGGGCCTTTTGCTTACCTATTGTTCTGTTGCCCTGACTCTCAGGAAGGTCTTTGCCTCAGACTACCCCTTCGTGAAGCCTGAAGTAAACAGTTTTCAAATGGAAATGAATGGGCATCACCTGTGGCTTTTTGCTTAATTCCTGTGCAAAGGGATGTATGTGAATCAGCCTCTTGGCCCTGTGTGAGGCTGTGGCTTAGATTCTCAGCACCTGATGGATTAAAGAAAGATCCCATGTGTGCATCCAAAGCCAAAATGGCAAAAAGAGCAGTCATTGTGGATGAAGTCTCTCGCTTTCCTCTGGAAAGTTCCTGACCTGCATCAAGTGAGAATAGGGATCCTTTGGGTCAAATGAGTTCTTCAAAGCCCTGCAGAGGCTAGTCCATAGGTTCTTGGGTTTTCTCATGTCTCCAATACACAAAGAATCTATACCCGAAAGTCAGTAGGCCTCAAATTGGAGAAGCAGAGCAGTATTAATGGCAGGCGTATTTGATCACTCCTGGTTCACAGGAAGGGTGTCCAGGCCACCCTGACATTAGGCAAATGAGGGGCAGGGGAGCTTATTCTAGACACTGTCTTGGGCTGCCCCCCTCATGGAAACCTCCAGCCAGAGGTTATGATGAGTGTCTATATGGAAGAAGATGAGGGCCATGTGGCAGTGTTTTGGTTTGAATTTTGGGCATTTGTGAGGCATTTGGAAGGGATGACTGGGTCCACCTGGGCTTGAACTCTGGCGTGATTCCCCTTAGAGACTGAGTTCTGGAACTGAACTCAGAGAAGTATTGCCATGAATTGTGTTGGGATTTTAGGAGGCCACGCATGAGAGTTGTCCCTTGGAAACTGAGATCTAGGCCCAGGGTGGCTTTCCACAGAGCACTGGGAATCTCAGCCAGGATATCACATGATTTTATTCTTAAAGACCTGGCAGCCATAATTGAGAGTCAAAACACACATGGACCTCACATTGTAGACCCCAAATGGGCCTGGTTTGATGTGACCTTTTGGCCAGTCTTGGGAAGCCTTGCCTCTGAGTGTTTCTCCAGAGCTTTCATTGAAATGAGCTTCCTCACCATTTAGTGGTTCCTGAATGAATAGAAACCCACAGTGCCTCCAAGTTCATCCTGGAAAAATGGCTTGATAAATACCATGAAATTTTTGAAATTCCCATGACCAGGTGGCACTGGAGAACCTTTGGATGTCCTGTTGCTGATCATGAGTGTACCAGACAGTGCCTTGATTGACTGGGTTTCATGAAAATGGTGTAGACCAGAGATGCCAGTAAGTTGGAGCCTGCTGATTAGTGGGCCTAGAGCAGTGGTGTGCAGGTGTGTGATAAAACATCTGTGGTGGGGCCATGTGGATCTGCCATTGGCTTCCACATGGCTTGTGACTGACACGGTGCAGCCAGCAGAACCTTATATGTAAAGGCATCTTGTTATATGGAGAGGTTTTCGGGCAATGTTCAGAATCAGGTTGCTATGGTCAAGGGGGCAAGCTCTGTGGGATAGAAGCCTGGTTGGTGCATTCTCCTAGGACCCTGAGTCAGCACACGTGACAGAACTCCCTCCAGCACTGTGTCCCAGTTGAACTCCTTGTATTTCATGAAGCAAATAGGAAACTCCCAGTGAAGCAGCAAGAAACACCAGGAAAAGTGGAGGATGACCAAATGGCCTCACAGTCCACATGGGGAAACACTTAGACCCCAGGGGCCACAGTTGACCTGTATATTTCTGGACTGGTCTTTTCATGAGACTTCCTTCCAAACACATTATTTTCGATTTCCATAATCACTTTTCAAGCAAATCTCACACAGCCTTCATGGTAAACCATAACCCTAATATTACCATTAGATATATATCTGGTTGGAATGAATGATTGTGTATCAATATTAGATTTCCTATATATTTTCAGGTATCAGTTCAATCCATTATGTAAATTGGAACCAGTTATATTATTTATTCACAGTTTGGTCTATTCATGCATTATCTCTATATTCATTGACACAGGGTACACCTATTGGTGCCCCCAAATACTAATCAATACGTCTTCAAGATATTGCTCCCAGAAATGGTGGAAGAAATACTCATGTCACCTGATCTACATATACATTTTATCACAGTGATATTCTGGACACATAATGCAAAGTTCACACTTATGATTGTACCAAAGTCTAAATGCAAAGTGAGCATGGATTACTAAAAACATCCTTGTCCAGGTGCCTAATGCTCTCAAATGTCAATCCTATTGGTGACTACACAGTTGCTTCGCCCTAAGATTATATATTCAACCTCAACCCTGTTGAAAGTATCTAATCCTATCACTCACTTTATACTTTGACTGATTTCCCAATGTCTCTATTGATATCTGCTTTCCTACATAATTTCCCATATTCATTATTGTGACTGACTCCTCACATGTGCTGACATTTACATCTACTCTCCAACTGACACCCTACTGCTAAAGAACTTTTGGTCCAAATGTTATACTCACTCTTCTTCCTAAACCTAATGACTATCTTCCTAATCCTACCTACTATTACTTTTTGACTGGATGTTCTCTTCCACATTCAATCATCCAAGGTACAAGGTCTTATGCCATTGTATGTCAATTTATCTGAGACATCTGTGCTGAAAGTAATTCAAAGCTAAGTATCCCAGTCAAGGACCCAATGCCCTTCTGGGCTTCAAAGCTTACTTAGATTTCTGTTTTCATGCATATACTTCACCTGAATATTATTATAAATATCACAGGTGCCCAATACCATTCTTCATCCAGTAGAATGATTCCTAACCCAAATCAAACATGTTCTTACCCCTAACCATACACTGTTCCCTGAATCCAACTTTACAGAAGAGCAGGGACAGAGTTGGTCTTACAATAGAGGAATGTAGGGGATCTTCCACCTGCTGAGAACTCAAAGGTCCATGCAGAAATGATCCCTGGAGAAGATGTAGGCAGCTCTGAAGGACATGAGAGAGCAAAAGTCATCTTCCATGGCAAACAACCTGGTCAGGATGAAGGGGTGTGTCTGTATGAGCCTCACTCTTTTTAATGTAGACAAGATGGACCAAACCAGGCCTTGTGGAAAGCTGTTCCTGGGTGCCTATGGAGGATATACCGTTCTAACTTGTGAAAGTGTCACAGGAAGCAGGGGCAGCCTCCATCTCATAGGACCCTTGGAAGCAACTGTTAGGACAATTTGGTTGCCAAGGCAGTGACCTCATTCAGTTCCTGAAGGAAGTGACCTCACCTCACTTCTTTTGTGATGGAACTCTCTGAACTTGGCAACCAGAAAGCCAGGCACCCAGAGCTAGTTTCAGTCCCAGTCCCAGTGGGCTCACTTGTTTGCATTGACCAAGGACTGAGTCAGTCTTTCTTGGTTCCTACTGATGTGAGGATGACCAAATGCCAGGAAAGCTCTGAAGAGGTGTCTTTTCTGAGAAAGCAGGTATTGAGTGGCTTACTGGTGGCTCCTGACAACCTCATTGAGTAGGCCAAGGAGGCCAGATCTGAGAGAGCACGGGCCATTTTGGGGGAACATTGTATGGCCCACCAGTCAGAAGACACTCCGGATAGTCACAGACCTACTTGGGGGAAGGAGGTGCCTTAGTGGGTGTGGGTGTGAGTTTATGGTTTTGTGTCATGTTCTGAGAATAGGTAGGAAAGGCAGTTTGTTTTGTTTGGAGTGGACTGTTTCTAGTAAGTCGTTTGACAAGGCGAGTGTTTCTATGTCTGTGTATCCCACTGTATCCCTGGTTGTAGACATTGGAAAAGAGAATGAATCAATGGATGTGTCCTGTCTAGTAGAAAACTTTCCAGCATTCATCCTTTCCAATTTATGAATGGACTGGGGCTTGCCTTATCTATGGGAAACACCTACTAGATTGCTAAGTTCCTGTTTTCTTCCTGAATTCTGGCCACTCTCCAGAATAGGCTCATGGTTTTGTGTCCAAGATATGTACCACCTCCCAGCTCTGTGACATGGCCATGTACTGGATAACTGAAGGGAATGGAAAGCATCTCAGAAAACTCAGCTATCAGTGTGACCAGTAAAGTGTCAGTGGAGAAACCCTGCTTTGGGCCTTTTGCTTACCTATTGTTCTGTTGCCCTGACTCTCAGGAAGGTCTTTGCCTCAGACTACCCCTTCGTGAAGCCTGAAGTAAACAGTTTTCAAATGGAAATGAATGGGCATCACCTGTGGCTTTTTGCTTAATTCCTGTGCAAAGGGATGTATGTGAATCAGCCTCTTGGCCCTGTGTGAGGCTGTGGCTTAGATTCTCAGCACCTGATGGATTAAAGAAAGATCCCATGTGTGCATCCAAAGCCAAAATGGCAAAAAGAGCAGTCATTGTGGATGAAGTCTCTCGCTTTCCTCTGGAAAGTTCCTGACCTGCATCAAGTGAGAATAGGGATCCTTTGGGTCAAATGAGTTCTTCAAAGCCCTGCAGAGGCTAGCCCATAGGTTCTTGGGTTTTCTCATGTCTCCAATACACAAAGAATCTATACCCGAAAGTCAGTAGGCCTCAAATTGGAGAAGCAGAGCAGTATTAATGGCAGGCGTATTTGATCACTCCTGGTTCACAGGAAGGGTGTCCAGGCCACCCTGACATTAGGCAAATGAGGGGCAGGGGAGCTTATTCTAGACACTGTCTTGGGCTGCCCCCCTCATGGAAACCTCCAGCCAGAGGTTATGATGAGTGTCTATATGGAAGAAGATGAGGGCCATGTGGCAGTGTTTTGGTTTGAATTTTGGGCATTTGTGAGGCATTTGGAAGGGATGACTGGGTCCACCTGGGCTTGAACTCTGGCGTGATTCCCCTTAGAGACTGAGTTCTGGAACTGAACTCAAAGAAGTATTGCCATGAATTGTGTTGGGATTTTAGGAGGCCACGCATGATAGTTGCCCTTGGAAACTGAGATCTAGGCCCAGGGTGGCTTTCCACAGAGCACTGGGAATCTCAGCCAGGATATCACATGATTTTATTCTTAAAGACCTGGCAGCCATAATTGAGAGCCAAAACACACATGGACCTCACATTGTAGACCCCAAATGGGCCTGGTTTGATGTGACCTTTTGGCCAGTCTTGGGAAGCCTTGCCTCTGAGTGTTTCTCCAGAGCTTTCTTTGAAATGAGCTTCCTCACCATTTAGTGGTTTCTGAATGAATAGAAACCCACAGTGCCTCCAAGTTCATCCTGGAAAAATGGCTTGATAAATACCATGAAATTTTTGAAATTCCCATGACCAGGTGGCACTGGAGAACCTTTGGATGTCCTGTTGCTGATCATGAGTGTACCAGACAGTGCCTTGATTGACTGGGTTTCATGAAAATGGTGTAGAACAGAGATGCCAGTAAGTTGGAGCCTGCTGATTAGTGGGCCTAGAGCAGTGTTGTGCAGGTGTGTGATAAAACATCTGTGGTGGGGCCATGTGGATCTGCCATTGGCTTCCACATGGCTTGTGACTGACACGGTGCAGCCAGCAGACCCTTATATGTAAAGGCATCTTGTTATATGGAGAGGTTTCCGGGCAATATTCAGAATCAGGTTGCTGTGGTCAAGGGGGCAAGCTCTGTGGGATAGAAGCCTGGTTGGTGCATTCTCCTAGGACCCTGAGTCAGCACACGTGACAGAACTCCCTGCAGCACTGTGTCCCAGTTGAACTCCTTGTATTTCATGAAGCAAATAGGAAACTCCCAGTGAAGCAGCAAGAAACACCAGGAAAAGTGGAGGATGACCAAATGGCCTCACAGTCCACACGGGGAAACACTTAGACCCCAGTGGCCACAGTTTACCTACAAAGAGAGAATTCAGCACTGCTGCCTCATGTTCATTGGAAAATCAGAAACCATGTCCTCCAGGCCACATAGATGCATACCAAGCTTTGATGGTCTCACTACAAAGGAAGTAAAGCTGCTGACAACAACATATATTTCAAGGGTCCAACCTCAGAGGCAGTTTCCCAAGAAGTCTTTAGGCCAGCAGAGCTCCATGTTTGTGGTGTGTTTACCCTGTCCCTTATTTATGGAAACTCCTCTACCACCTCCAAGCTTGTGAACTCCTGAACATTTTCCATTGTATATATGTATTCACAGATTTTCTAACTCTTCTCTTCGAATTGTGTCTTACTTGGGGCAAAGGTAATGTCAAGGCATTGTTCTTGATGAGAGTGGGAAGATTTTTGTGTAGCACATCATTGCATACACATTGGATTCATTTTCCTATTTTCCATTCAAAATACTGAATCCCTGACACTAACCCATACCCTCCTAGACTCTGATTACCAATCCTGATATGATGGAGGAAAATAACCCAAACAGAATAGCAATACATGCAGTTCAGAGGAGGCATGGTGTATAATTGGACTTTCCTTTGGCATTATAAAGGCTAGGTGTTATAAATCTAGTCCAATTTAAGAGAAGTAGTTCTCCATGTGTTTGTAAAGTTAACAAATATGTGAATTCCTGTCTCCCTTTCTCTGTAGCCTATTCAGCACATGTATTTTTACATGCACATATAGAATCCTACCTGGTATCCCACGTACATTCTTGTGAGGAGGCTGACATGGCAGATACAAATTGTGAGAAGAGATCACTCCTCCTAAACGCTGTTGGAACTGAAAATTCAACCTATGGGTGAGCTTTCTACTTGAACAACGTGATACATAAATCCATATTTAGTAAATTAAATATTTTTGAATTTGTGGATGATATATATTTCATGATGAATTTTGATTGGCATATATATTTCTACTTTTTAAAGTCTCTGTGTGTTTGTATTGTTTGAATGTGTGTGTGTATATATATATATATATATATATATATATATATATATATATATATACACACACACACACACACACACACACACACACACTCTCTCTCCAGATTTTTCAAAGTATGAAATATATGTGTCTTTTTATACACTCCCTAAATTCATTCATGTTCAGGTATGTGGATTTATAATTATCTTTTCAAAAGATTATTCTCAGAAATATTCATCCACCTGAAATACACATTTATTTCCTAGTGAATAGTGCTTAGAAATCCTAATATTTCTACAGTAACTGACCGAGTTTAGCATCAATGCAAGTAGATTCCTATGATACATGATATGTATTTTTACGTTTCTTTTTTTTCGACACTGGTACATCACTGTTTCTTCAGTTGATGCACAGCATAGGATATATATTTCATCCACAAGTTCACAATTTCCAGGCATTTGGTTCACTTTCAATCACTTCCTGCTTCAGAACACATGTACTCTTGTATATTTCTGGACTGGCCTTTTCATGAGACTTCTTTCCAAACACATTATTTTCGATTTCCATAATCACTTTTCAAGCAAATCTCACACAGCCTTCATGGTAAACCAGAACCCTAACATTACCATTAGATATATAACTGGTTGGAATGAATGATTTTGTATCAATATTAGATTTCCTATATATTTTCAGGTATCAGTTCAAACCATTATATAAATTGGAACCAGTTATATTATATCTTCACAGAATGGTCTATTCATGCATTGTCTCTATATTAATAGACCCAGGGTACACCTATTGGTGCCCCCAAATACTAATCAATACGTCTTCAAGATATTGATCCCAGAAATGGTGGAAGAAATACTCATGTCACCTGATCTACATATACATTTTATCACAGTGATATTCTGGACACATAATGCAAAGTTCACACTTATGATTGTACCAAAGTCTAAATGCAAAGTGAGCATGGATTACTAAAAACATCCTTGTCCAGGGGCTTAATGCTCTCAAATGTCAATCCTATTGGTGACTACACAGTTGCTTCGTCCTAAGATTACATATTCAACCTCAACCCTGTTGAAAATATCTAATCCTATCACTCACTTTATACTTTGACTGATTTCCCAATGTCTCTATTGATATCTGCTTTCCTTCATAATTTCCCATATTCATTATTGTGACTGACCCTTCACATGTGCTGACATTTACATCTACTCTCTAACTGACACCCTACTGCTAAAGAACTTTAGGTCCAAATGTTATACTCACTCTTCTTCCTAAACCTACTATCTTCCTAATCCTACCTACTATCCCTTTTTGACTGGATGTTCTCTTCCACATTCAATCATCCAAGGTACAAGGTCTTATGCCATTGTATATCAATTTATCTGAGACATCTGTGCAGAATGTAATTCAAAGCTAAGTATCCCAGTCAAGGGCCCAATGCCCTTCTGGGCTTCAAAGCTTACTTAGATTTCTGTTTTCATACATATACTTCACCTATATATTATTATAAATATCACAGGTTCCCAATACCATTCTTCATCCAGTAGAATGATTCCTAAACCAAATCAAACATGTTCTTACCCCTAACCATACACTGTTCCCTCAATCCAACTTTACAGAAGAGCAGGTACAGAGTTGGTCTCATAATAGAGGAATGTAGGGGATCTTCAACATGCTGAGAACTTAAAGGTCCATGCAGAAATGATCCCTGGAGAAGATGTAGGCAGCTCTGAAGGACTTGAGAGAGCAAAAGTCATCTTCCATGGCAAACAACCTGGTCAGGATGAAGGGTTGTGTCTGAATGAGCCACAATCTTCTTAATGTAGACAAGATGGACCAAACCAGGCCTGTGTGGAAAGCTGTTCCTGAGTCCCTATGGAGGATATACCGTTCTAACTTGTGAAAGTGTCACAGGAAGCAGGGGCAGCCTCCATCTCATAGGACCCTTGGAAGCAACTGTTAGGACAATTTGGTTGCCAAGGCAGTGACCTCATTCAGTTCCTGAAGGAAGTGACCTCACCTCACTTCCTTGGTGATGGAACTCTCTGAACTTGGCAACCAGGAAGCCAGGCACCCAGAGCCAGTTTCAGTCCCAGTCCCAGTGGGCTCACTTGTTTGCATTTACCAAGGACAGAGTCAGTCTTTCTTGGTACCTACTGATGTGAGGATGACCAAATGCCAGGAAAGCTCTGAAGAGGGGACTTTTCTGAGAAAGCAGGTATTGAGTGGCTCACTGGTGGCTCCTGACAACTTCATTGAGTAGGCCAAGGAGGCCAGATCTGAGAGAGGACGGGCCATTTTTGGGGAACATTGTATGGCCCACCAGTCAGAAGACACTCCGGATAGTCACAGACCTACTTGGGGGAAGGAGGTGCCTTAGTGGGTGTGGGAGTGAGTTTATGGTTTTGTGTCATGTTCTGAGAATAGGTAGGAAAGGCAGTTTGTTTGGTTTGGAGTGGACTGTTTCTAGTAAGTCGTTTGACAAGGCGAGTGTTTCTATATCTGTGTATCCCACTGTATCCCTGGTTGTAGACATTGGAAAAGAGAATGAATCAATGGATGTGTCCTGTCTAGTAGAAAACTTTCCAGCATTCATCCTTTCCAATTTATGAATGGACTGGGGCTTGCCTTATCTATGGGCAACACCTACTATCTTGCTAAGTTCCTGTTTTCTTCCTGAATTCTGGCCACTCTCCAGAATAGGCTCATGGTTTTGTGTCCAAGATATGTACCACATCCCAGCTCTGTGACATGGCCATGTACTGGATAACTGAAGGGAATGGCAAGCATCTCAGAAAACTCAGATATCAGTGTGACCAGTAAAGTGTCAGTGGAGAAACCCTGCTTTGGGCCTTTTGCTTACCTATTGTTCTGTTGCCCTGACTCTCAGGAAGGTCTTTGCCTCAGGCTACCCCTTTGTGAAGCCTGAAGTAAACAGTTTTCAAATGGAAATGAATGGGCATCACCTGTGGCTTTTTGCTTAATTCCTGTGCAAAGGGATGTGTGTGAATCAGCCTCTTGGCCCTGTGTGAGGCTGTGGCTTAGATTCTCAGCACCTGATGGATTAAAGAAAGATCCCATGTGTGCATCCAAAGCCAAAATGGCAAAAAGAGCAGTCATTGTGGATGAAGTCTCTCGCTTTCCTCTGGAAAGTTCCTGACCTGCATCAAGTGAGAATAGGGATCCTTTGGGTCAAATGAGTTCTTCAAAGCCCTGCAGAGGCTAGCCCATAGGTTCTTGGGTTTTCTCCTGTCTCCAATTCACACAAAGAATCTATACCCGAAAGTCAGTAGGCCTCAAATTGGAGAAGCAGAGCAGTATTAATGGCAGGCGTATTTGATCACTCCTGGTTCACAGGAAGGGTGTCCAGGCCACCCTGACATTAGGCAAATGAGGGGCAGGGGATCTTATTCTAAACACTGTCTTGGGCTGCCCCCCTCATGGAAACCTCCAGCCAGAGGTTATGATGAGTGTCTATATGGAAGAAGATGAGGGCCATGTGGCAGTGTTTTGGTTTGAATTTTGGGCATTTGTGAGGCATTTGGAAGGGATGACTGGGTCCACCTGGGCTTGAACTCTGGCGTGATTCCCCTTAGAGACTGAGTTCTGGAACTGAACTCAGAGAAGTATTGCCATGAATTGTGTTGGGATTTTAGGAGGCCACGCATGAGAGTTGCCCCTTGGAAACTGAGATCTAGGCCCAGGGTGGCTTTCCACAGAGCACTGGGAATCTCAGCCAGGATATCACATGATTTTATTCTTAAAGACCTGGCAGCCATAATTGAGAGTCAAAACACACATGGACCTCACATTGTAGACCCCAAATGGGCCTGGTTTGATGTGACCTTTTGGCCAGTCTTGGGAAGCCTTGCCTCTGAGTGTTTCTCCAGAGCTTTCATTGAAATGAGCTTCCTCACCATTTAGTGGTTCCTGAATGAATAGAAACCCACAGTGCCTCCAAGTTCATCCTGGAAAAATGGCTTGATAAATACCATGAAATTTTTGATATTCCCATGACCAGGTGGCAGTGGAGAACCTTTGGATGTCCTGTTGCTGATCATGAGTGTACCAGACAGTGCCTTGATTGACTGGGTTTCATGAAAATGGTGTAGAACAGAGATGCCAGTAAGTTGGAGCCTGCTGATTAGTGGGCCTAGAGCAGTGGTGTGCAGGTGTGTGATAAAACATCTGTGGTGGGGCCATGTGGATCTGCCATTGGCTTCCACATGGCTTGTGACTGACACGGTGCAGCCAGCAGACCCTTATATGTAAAGGCATCTTGTTATATGGAGAGGTTTCCGGGCAATATTCAGAATCAGGTTGCTGTGGTCAAGGGGGCAAGGTCTGTGGTATAGAAGCCTGGTTGGTGCATTCTCCTAGGACCCTGAGTCAGCACACGTGACAGAACTCCCTCCAGCACTGTGTCCCAGTTGAACTCCTTGTATTTCATGAAGCAAATAGGAAACTCCCAGTGAAGCAGCAAGAAACACCAGGAAAAGTGGAGGATGACCAAATGGCCTCACAGTCCACACGGGGAAACACTTAGACCCCAGTGGCCACAGTTGACCTACAAAGAGAGAATTCAGCACTGCTGCCTCATGTTCATTGGAAAATCAGAAACCATGTACTCCAGGTCACATAGATGCAAAAAAGCTTTGATGGTCTCACTACACAGGAAGATAAAGCTCCTGACAACAACATATATTACAAGGGTCCAACCTCAGAGGCAGTTTCCCAAGAAGTCTTTAGGCCAGCAGAGCTCCATGTTTGTGGAGTGTTTACCCTGTCCCTTACTTATGGAAACTCCTCTACCACCTCCAAGCTTGTGAACTCCTGAGCATTTTCCATTGTATATATGTATTCACAGATTTTCTAACTCTTCTCGTCGAATTGTGTCTTACTTGGGGCAAAGGTAATGTCAAGGCATTGTTCTTGATGAGAGTGGGAAGATTTTTGTGTAGCACATCATCGCATACACATTGGATTCATTTCCCTATTTTCCATTCAAAATACTGAATCCCTGACACTAACCCATACCGTCCTTGACTCTGATTACCAATCCTGATATGATGGAGGAAAATAACCCAAACAGAATAGCAATACATGCAGTTCAGAGGAGGCATGGTGTATAATTGGACTTTCCTTTGGCATTATAAAGGCTAGGTGTTATAAATCTAGTCCAATTGAAGAGAAGTAGTTCTCCATGTGTTTGTAAAGTTAACAAATATGTGAATTCCTGTCTCCCTTTCTCTGTAGCCTATTCAGCACATGTATTTTTACATGCACATATAGAATCCTACCTGGTATCCCACGTACATTCTTGTGAGGAGGCTGACATGGCAGATACAAATTGTGATAAGAGATCACTCCTCCTAAACGCTGTTGGAACTGAAAATTCAACCTATGGGTGAGTTTTCTACTTGAACAACATGATACATAAATCCATATTCAGTAAATTAAATATTTTTGGATCTGTGGATGATATATATTTCATGATGAATTTTGATTGGCATATATATTTCTACTTTTTAAAGTCTCTGTGTGTTTGTATTGTTTGAATATGTGTATATATATATATATATATATATATATATATATATACACACACACACACACTCTCTCTCTCTCTCTCTCCAGATTTTTCAAAGTATGAAATATATGTGTCTTATTATACACTCCCTAAATTCATTCATGTTCAGGTATGTGGATTTATAATTATCTTTTCAAAAGATTATTCTCAGAAATATTCATCCACCTGAAATACACATTTGTTTCCTAGTGAATGGTGCTTAGAAATCCTAATATTTCTACAGTAACTGACCGAGTTTAGCATCAATGCAAGTAGATTCCTATGATACATGATATGTATTTTGACGTTTCTTTTTTTTCGACACTGGTACATCACTGTTTCTTCAGTTGATGCACAGCATAGGATATATATTTCATCCACAAGTTCACAATTTCCAGGCATTTGGTTCACTTTCAATCACTTCCTGCTTCAGAACACATGTACTCTTGTATATTTCTGGACTGGCCTTTTCATGAGACTTCTTTCCAAACACATTATTTTCGATTTCCATAATCACTTTTCAAGCAAATCTCACACAGCCTTCATGGTAAACCAGAACCCTAACATTACCATTAGATATAAAACTGGTTGGAATGAATGATTTTGTATCAATATGAGATTTCCTATATATTTTCAGGTATCAGTTCAATCCATTATGTAAATTGGAACCAGTTATATTATTTATTCACAGTATGGTCTATTCATGCATTGTCTCTATATTCATAGACCCAGGGTACACCTATCGGTGCCCCCAAATACTAATCAATACGTCTTCAAGATATTGCTCCCAGAAATGGTGGAAGAAATACTCATGTCACCTGATCTACATACACATTTTATCACAGTGATATTCTGGACACATAATGCAAAGTTCACACTTATGATTGTACCAAAGTCTAAATGGAAAGTGAGCATGGATTACTAAAAACATCCTTGCCCAGGGGATTAATGCTCTCAAATGTCAATCCTATTGGTGACTACACAGTTGCTTCGTCCTAAGATTACATATTCAACCTCAACACTGTTGAAAATATCTAATCCTATCACTCACTTTATACTTTGACTGATTTCCCAATGTCTCTATTGATATCTGCTTTCCTACATAATTTCCCATATTCATTATTGTGACTGACCCTTCACATATGCTGACATTTACATCTATTCTCTAACTGACACCCTACTGCTAAAGAACTTTAGGTCCAAATGTTATACTCACTCTTCTTCCTAAACCTACTATCTTCCTAATCCTACCTACTATCCCTTTTTGACTGGATGTTCTCTTCCACATTCAATCATCCAAGGTACAAGGTCTTATGCCATTGCATATCAATTTATCTGAGACATCTGTGCAGAATATATTTCAAAGCTAAGTATCCCAGTCAAGGGCGCAATGCCCTTCTGGGCTTCAAAGCTTACTTAGATTTTTGTTTTCATACATATACTTCACCTATATATTATTATAAATATCACAGGTTCCCAATACCATTCTTCATCCAGTAGAATGATTCCTAACCCAAATCAAACATGTTCTTACCCCTAACCATACACTGTTCCCTCAATCCAACTTTACAAAAGAGCAGGGACAGAGTTGGTCTTACAATAGAGGAATGTAGGGGATCTTCCACCTGCTGAGAACTTAAAGGTCCATGCAGAAATGATCCCTGGAGAAGATGTAGGCAGCTCTGAAGGACATGAGAGAGCAAAAGTCATCTTCCATGGCAAACAACCTGGTCAGGATGAAGGGTTGTGTCTGAATGAGCCGCACTCTTCTTAATGTAGACAAGATGGACCAAACCAGGCCTGTGTGGAAAGCTGTTCCTGGGTGCCTATGGAGGATATACCGTTCTAACTTGTGAAAGTGTCACAGGAAGCAGGGGCAGCCTCCATCTCATAGGACCCTTGGAAGCAACTGTTAGGACAATTTGGTTGCCAAGGCAGTGACCTCATTCAGTTCCTGAAGGAAGTGACCTCACCTCACTTCCTTGGTGATGGAACTCTCTGAACTTGGCAACCAGGAAGCCAGGCACCCAGAGCCAGTTTCAGTCCCAGTCCCAGTGGGCTCACTTGTTTGCATTTACCAAGGACAGAGTCAGTCTTTCTTGGTACCTACTGATGTGAGGATGACCAAATGCCAGGAAAGCTCTGAAGAGGGGACTTTTCTGAGAAAGCAGGTAGTGAGTGGCTCACTGGTGGCTCCTGACAACCTCATTGTGTAGGCCAAGGAGGCCAGATCCGAGAGAGGACGGGCCATTTGGGGGGAACATTGTATGGCCCACCAGTCAGAAGACACTCCGGATAGTCACAGACCTACTTGGGGGAAGGAGGTGCCTTAGTGGGTGTGGGTGTGAGTTTATGGTTTTGTGTCATGTTCTGAGAATAGGTAGGAAAGGCAGTTTGTTTGGTTTGGAGTGGTCTGTTTCTAGTAAGTCGTTTGACAAGGCGAGTGTTTCTATGTCTGTGTATCCCACTGTATCCCTGGTTGTAGACATTGGAAAAGAGAATGAATCAATGGATGTGTCCTGTCTAGTAGAAAACTTTCCAGCATTCATCCTTTCCAATTTATGAATGGACTGGGGCTTGCCTTATCTATGGGCAACACCTACTATCTTGCTAAGTTCCTGTTTTCTTCCTGAATTCTGGCCACTCTCCAGAATAGGCTCATGGTTTTGTGTCCAAGATATGTACCACCTCCCAGCTCTGTGACATGGCCATGTACTGGATAACTGAAGGGAATGGCAAGCATCTCAGAAAACTCAGATATCAGTGTGACCAGTAAAGTGTCAGTGGAGAAACCCTGCTTTGGACCTTTTGCTTACCTATTGTTCTGTTGCCCTGACTCTCAGGAAGGTCTTTGCCTCAGACTACCCCTTTGTGAAGCCTGAAGTAAACAGTTTTCAAATGGAAATGAATGGGCATCACCTGTGGCTTTTTGCTTAATTCCTGTGCAAAGGGATGTGTGTGAATCAGCCTCTTGGCCCTGTGTGAGGCTGTGGCTTAGATTCTCAGCACCTGATGGATTAAAGAAAGATCCCATGTGTGCATCCAAAGCCAAAATGGCAAAAAGAGCAGTCATTGTGGATGAAGTCTCTCGCTTTCCTCTGGAAAGTTCCTGACCTGCATCAAGTGAGAATAGGGATCCTTTGGGTCAAATGAGTTCTTCAAAGCCCTGCAGAGGCTAGCCCATAGGTTCTTGGGTTTTCTCATGTCTCCAATTCACACAAAGAATCTATACCCGAAAGTCGGTAGGCCTCAAATTGGAGAAGCAGAGCAGTATTAATGGCAGGCGTATTTGATCACTCCTGGTTCACAGGAAGGGTGTCCAGGCCACCCTGACATTAGGCAAATGAGGGGCAGGGGAGCTTATTCTAGACACTGTCTTGGGCTGCCCCCCTCATGGAAACCTCCAGCCAGAGGTTATGATGAGTGTCTATATGGAAGAAGATGAGGGCCATGTGGCAGTGTTTTGGTTTGAATTTTGGGCATTTGTGAGGCATTTGGAAGGGATGACTGGGTCCACCTGGGTTTGAACTCTGGCGTGATTCCCCTTAGAGACTGAGTTCTGGAACTGAACTCAGAGAAGTATTGCCATGAATTGTGTTGGGATTTTAGGAGGCCACGCATGAGAGTTGCCCCTTGGAAACTGAGATCTAGGCCCAGGGTGGCTTTCCACAGAGCACTGGGAATCTCAGCCAGGATATCACATGATTTTATTCTTAAAGACCTGGCAGCCATAATTGAGAGTCAAAACACACATGGACCTCACATTGTAGACCCCAAATGGGCCTGGTTTGATGTGACCTTTTGGCCAGTCTTGGGAAGCCTTGCCTCTGAGTGTTTCTCCAGAGCTTTCATTGAAATGAGCTTCCTCACCATTTAGTGGTTCCTGAATGAATAGAAACCCACAGTGCCTCCAAGTTCATCCTGGAAAAATGGCTTGATAAATACCATGAAATTTTTGAAATTCCCATGACCAGGTGGCACTGGAGAACCTTCGGATGTCCTGTTGCTGATCATGAGTGTACCAGACAGTGCCTTGATTGACTGGGTTTCATGAAAATGGTGTAGAACAGAGATGCCAGTAAGTTGGAGCCTGCTGATTAGTGGGCCTAGAGCAGTGGTGTGCAGGTGTGTGATAAAACATCTGTGGTGGGGCCATGTGGATCTGCCATTGGCTTCCACATGGCTTGTGACTGACACGGTGCAGCCAGCAGACCCTTATATGTAAAGGCATCTTGTTATATGGAGAGGTTTCCAGGCAATATTCAGAATCAGGTTGCTGTGGTCAAGGGGGCAAGCTCTGTGGGATAGAAGCCTGGTTGGTGCATTCTCCTAGGACCCTGAGTCAGCACAGGTGACAGAACTCCCTCCAGCACTGTGTCCCAGTTGAAATCCTTGTATTTCATGAAGCAAATAGGAAACTCCCAGTGAAGCAGCAAGAAACACCAGGAAAAGTGGAGGATGACCAAATGGCCTCACAGTCCACACGGGGAAACACTTAGACCCCAGTGGCCACAGTTGACCTACAAAGAGAGAATTCAGCACTGCTGCATCATGTTCGTTGGAAAATCAGAAACCATGTCCTCCAGGTCACATAGATGCAGAAAAAGCTTTGATGGTCTCACTACAAAGGAAGATAAAGCTCCTGACAACAACATATATTTCAAGGGTCCAACCTCAGAGGCAGTTTCCCAAGAAGTCTTTAGGCCAGCAGAGCTCCATGTTTGTGGAGTGTTTACCCTGTCCCTTACTTATGGAAACTCCTCTACCACCTCCAAGCTTGTGAACTCCTGAGCATTTTCCATTCTATATATGTATTCACAGATTTTCTAACTCTTCTCTTCGAATTGTGTCTTACTTGGGGCAAAGGTAATGTCAAGGCATTGTTCTTGATGAGAGTGGGAAGATTTTTGTGTAGCACATAATTGCATACACATTGGATTCATTTTCCTATTTTCCATTCAAAATACTGAATCCCTGACACTAACCCATACCCTCCTAGACTCTGATTACCAATCCTGATATGATGGAGGAAAATAACCCAAACAGAATAGCAATACATGCAGTTCAGAGGAGGCATGGTGTATAATTGGACTTTCCTTTGGCATTATAAAGGCTAGGTGTTATAAATCTAGTCCAATTTAAGAGAAGTCGTTCTCCATGTGTTTGTAAAGTTAACAAATATGTGAATTCCTGTCTCCCTTTCTCTGTAGCCTATTCAGCACATGTATTTTTACATGCACATATAGAATCCTACCTGGTATCCCACGTACATTCTTGTGAGGAGGCTGACATGGCAGATACAAATTGTGAGAAGAGATCACTCCTCCTAAACGCTGTTGGAACTGAAAATTCAACCTATGGGTGAGCTTTCTACTTGAACAACATGATACATAAATCCATATTCAGTAAATTAAATATTTTTGGATCTGTGGATGATATATATTTCATGATGAATTTTGATTGGCATATATATTTCTACCTTTTAAAGTCTCTGTGTGTTTGTATTGTTTGAATGTGTGTGTATATATATATATATATACACACACACACACACACACACACACACACACACACTCTCTCCAGATTTTTCAAAGTATGAAATATATGTGTCTTTTTATACACTCCCTAAATTCATTCATGTTCAGGTATGTGGATTTATAATTATCTTTTCAAAAGATTATTCTCAGAAATATTCATCCACCTGAAATACACATTTGTTTCCTAGTGAATGGTGCTTAGAAATCCTAATATTTCTACAGTAACTGACCGAGTTTAGCATCAATGCAAGTAGATTCCTATGATACATGATATGTATTTTGACGTTTCTTTTTTTTTGACACTGGTACATCACTGTTTCTTCAGTTGATGCACAGCATAGGATATATATTTCATCCACAAGTTCACAATTTCCAGGCATTTGGTTCACTTTCAATCACTTCCTGCTTCAGAACACATGTACTCTTGTATATTTCTGGACTGGCCTTTTCATGAGACTTCTTTCCAAACACATTATTTTCGATTTCCATAATCACTTTTCAAGCAAATCTCACACAGCCTTCATGGTAAACCAGAACCCTAACATTACCATTAGATATATAACTGGTTGGAATGAATGATTTTGTATCAATATTAGATTTCCTATATATTTCCAGGTATCAGTTCAATCCATTATGTAAATTGGAACCAGTTATATTATTTATTCACAGTATGGTCTATTCATGCATTGTCTCTATATTCGTAGACCCAGGGTACACCTATTGGTGCCCCCAAATACTAATCAATACGTCTTCAAGATATTGCTCCCAGAAATGGTGGAAGAAATACTCATGTCACCTGATCTACATATACATTTTATCACAGTGATATTCTGGACACATAATGCAAAGTTCACACTTATGATTGTACCAAAGTCTAAATGCAAAGTGAGCATGGATTACTAAAAACATCCTTGCCCAGGGGCTTAATGCTCTCAAATGTCAATCCTATTGGTGACTACACAGTTGCTTCGTCCTCAGATTACATATTCAACCTCAACCCTGTTGAAAATATCTAATCCTATCACTCACTTTATACTTTGACTGATTTCCCAATGTCTCTATTGATATCTGCTTTCCTACATAATTTCCCATATTCATTATTGTGACTGACCCTTCACATGTGCTGACATTTACATCTACTCTCTAACTGACACCCTACTGCTAAAGAACTTTAGGTCCAAATGTTATACTCACTCTTCTTCCTAAACCTACTATCTTCCTAATCCTACCTACTATCCCTTTTTGACTGGATGTTCTCTTCCACATTCAATCATCCAAGGTACAAGGTCTTATGCCATTGCATATCAATTTATCTGAGACATCTGTGCAGAATGTAATTCAAAGCTAAGTATCCCAGTCAAGGGCCCAATGCCCTTCTGGGCTTCAAAGCTTACTTAGATTTCTGTTTTCATACATATACTTCACCTATATATTATTATAAATATCACAGGTTCCCAATACCATTCTTCATCCAGTAGAATGATTCCTAACCCAAATCAAACATGTTCTTACCCCTAACCATACACTGTTCCTCAATCCAACTTTACAGAAGAGCAGGGACAGAGTTGGACTTACAATAGAGGAACATAGGGGATCTTCCACCTGCTGAGTACTCAAAGGTCCATGCAGAAATGATCCCTGGAGAAGATGTAGGCAGCTCTGAAGGACATGAGAGATCAAAAGTCATCTTCCATGGCAAACAACCTGGTCAGGATGAAGGGTTGTGTCTGAATGAGCCGCACTCTTCTTAATGTAGACAAGATGGACCAAACCAGGCCTGTGTGGAAAGCTGTTCCTGGGTGCCTATGGAGGATATACCGTTCTAACTTGTGAAAGTGTCACAGGAAGCAGGGGCAGCCTCCATCTCATAGGACCCTTGGAAGCAACTGTTAGGACAATTTGGTTGCCAAGGCAGTGACCTCATTCAGTTCCTGAAGGAAGTGACCTCACCTCACTTCCTTGGTGATGGAACTCTCTGAACTTGGCAACCAGGAAGCCAGGCACCCAGAGCCAGTTTCAGTCCCAGTCCCCGTGGGCTCACTTGTTTGCATTTACCAAGGACAGAGTCAGTCTTTCTTGGTACCTACTGATGTGAGGATGACCAAATGCCAGGAAAGCTCTGAAGAGGGGACTTTTCTGAGAAAGCAGGTAGTGAGTGGCTCACTGGTGGCTCCTGACAACCTCATTGAGTAGGCCAAGGAGGCCAGATCTGAGAGAGGACGGGCCTTTTTGGGGGAACATTGTATGGCCCACCAGTCAGAAGACACTCCGGATAGTCACAGACCTACTTGGGGGAAGGAGGTGCCTTAGTGGGTGTGGGTGTGAGTTTATGGTTTTGTGTCATGTTCTGAGAATAGGTAGGAAAGGCAGTTTGTTTGGTTTGGAGTGGTCTGTTTCTAGTAAGTCGTTTGACAAGGCGAGTGTTTCTATGTCTGTGTATCCCACTGTATCCCTGGTTGTAGACATTGGAAAAGAGAATGAATCAATGGATGTGTCCTGTCTAGTAGAAAACTTTCCAGCATTCATACTTTCCAATTTATGAATGGACTGGGGCTTGCCTTATCTATGGGCAACACCTACTATCTTGCTAAGTTCCTGTTTTCTTCCTGAATTCTGGCCACTCTCCAGAATAGGCTCATGGCTTTGTGTCCAAAATATGTACCACCTCCCAGCTCTGTGACATGGCCATGTACTGGATAACTGAAGGGAATGGCAAGCATCTCAGAAAACTCAGATATCAGTGTGACCAGTAAAGTGTCAGTGGAGAAACCCTGCTTTGGGCCTTTTGCTTACCTATTGTTCTGTTGCCCTGACTCTCAGGAAGGTCTTTGCCTCAGGCTACCCCTTTGTGAAGCCTGAAGTAAACAGTTTTCAAATGGAAATGAATGGGCATCACCTGTGGCTTTTTGCTTAATTCCTGTGCAAAGGGATGTGTGTGAATCAGCCTCTTGGCCCTGTGTGAGGCTGTGGCTTAGATTCTCAGCACCTGATGGATTAAAGAAAGATCCCATGTGTGCATCCAAAGCCAAAATGGCAAAAAGAGCAGTCATTGTGGATGAAGTCTCTCGCTTTCCTCTGGAAAGTTCCTGACCTGCATCAAGTGAGAATAGGGATCCTTTGGGTCAAATGAGTTCTTCAAAGCCCTGCAGAGGCTAGCCCATAGGTTCTTGGGTTTTCTCATGTCTCCAATTCACACAAAGAATCTATACCCGAAAGTCGGTAGGCCTCAAATTGGAGAAGCAGAGCAGTATTAATGGCAGGCGTATTTGATCACTCCTGGTTCACAGGAAGGGTGTCCAGGCCACCCTGACATTAGGCAAATGAGGGGCAGGGGAGCTTATTCTAGACACTGTCTTGGGCTGCCCCCCTCATGGAAACCTCCAGCCAGAGGTTATGATGAGTGTCTATATGGAAGAAGATGAGGGCCATGTGGCAGTGTTTTGGTTTGAATTTTGGGCATTTGTGAGGCATTTGGAAGGGATGACTGGGTCCACCTGGGTTTGAACTCTGGCGTGATTCCCCTTAGAGACTGAGTTCTGGAACTGAACTCAGAGAAGTATTGCCATGAATTGTGTTGGGATTTTAGGAGGCCACGCATGAGAGTTGCCCCTTGGAAACTGAGATCTAGGCCCAGGGTGGCTTTCCACAGAGCACTGGGAATCTCAGCCAGGATATCACATGATTTTATTCTTAAAGACCTGGCAGCCATAATTGAGAGTCAAAACACACATGGACCTCACCTTGTAGACCCCAAATGGGCCTGGTTTGATGTGACCTTTTGGCCAATCTTGGGAAGCCTTGCCTCTGAGTGTTTCTCCAGAGCTTTCATTGAAATGAGCTTCCTCACCATTTAGTGGTTCCTGAATGAATAGAAACCCACAGTGCCTCCAAGTTCATCCTGGAAAAATGGCTTGATAAATACCATGAAATTTTTGAAATTCCCATGACCAGGTGGCACTGGAGAACCTTTGGATGCCCTGTTGCTGATCATGAGTGTACCAGACAGTGCCTTGATTGACTGGGTTTCATGAAAATGGTGTAGAACTGAGATGCCAGTAAGTTGGAGCCTGCTGATTAGTGGGCCTAGAGCAGTGGTGTGCAGGTGTGTGATAAAACATCTGTGGTGGGGTCATGTGGATCTGCCATTGGCTTCCACATGGCTTGTGACTGACACGGTGCAGCCAGCAGACCCTTATATGTAAAGGCATCTTGTTATATGGAGAGGTTTCCGGGCAATGTTCAGAATCAGGTTGCTGTGGTCAAGGGGGCAAGCTCTGTGGGATAGAAGCCTGGTTGGTGCATTCTCCTAGGACCCTGAGTCAGCACAAGTGACAGAACTCCCTCCAGCACTGTGTCCCAGTTGAACTCCTTGTATTTCATGAAGCAAATAGGAAACTCCCAGTGAAGCAGCAAGAAACACCAGGAAAAGTGGAGGATGACCAAATGGCCTCACAGTCCACACGGGGAAACACTTAGACCCCAGTGGCCACAGTTGACCTACAAAGAGAGAATTCAGCACTGCTGCCTCATGTTCGTTGGAAAATCAGAAACCATGTCCTCCAGGTCACCTAGATGCAGAAAAAGCTTTGATGGTATCACTACAAAGGAAGATAAAGCTCCTGACAACAACATATATTTCAAGGGTCCAACCTCAGAGGCAGTTTCCCAAGAAGTCTTTAGGCCAGCAGAGCTCCATGTTTGTGGAGTGTTTACCCTGTCCCTTACTTATGGAAACTCCTCTACCACCTCCAATCTTTTGAACTCCTGAGCATTTTCCATTGTATATATGTATTCACAGATTTTCTAACTCTTCTCTTCGAATTGTGTCTTACTTGGGGCAAAGGTAATGTCAAGGCATTGTTCTTGATGAGAGTGGGAAGATTTTTGTGTAGCACATAATTGCATACACATTGGATTCATTTTCCTATTTTCCATTCAAAATACTGAATCCCTGACACTAACCCATACCCTTCTAGACTCTGATTACCAATCCTGATATGATGGAGGAAAATAACCCAAACAGAATAGCAATACATGCAGTTCAGAGGAGGCATGGTGTATAATTGGACTTTCCTTTGGCATTATAAAGGCTAGGTGTTATAAATCTAGTCCAATTTAAGAGAAGTCGTTCTCCATGTGTTTGTAAAGTTAACAAATATGTGAATTCCTGTCTCCCTTTCTCTGTAGCCTATTCAGCACATGTATGTTTACATGCACATATAGAATCCTACCTGGTATCCCACGTACATTCTTGTGAGGAGGCTGACATGGCAGATACAAATTGTGAGAAGAGATCACTCCTCCTAAACGCTGTTGGAACTGAAAATTCAACCTATGGGTGCGCTTTCTACTTGAACAACATGATACATAAATCCATATTCAGTAAATTAAATATTTTTGGATCTGTGGATGATATATATTTCATGATGAATTTTGATTGGCATATATATTTCTACTTTTTGAAGTCTCTGTGTGTTTGTATTGTTTGAATGTGTGTGTGTATATATATATATATATATATATATATATATATACACACACACACACACACACTCTCTCTCTCTCCAGATTTTTCAAAGTATGAAATATATGTGTCTTATTATACACTCCCTAAATTCATTCATGTTCAGGTATGTGGATTTATAATTATCTTTTCAAAAGATTATTCTCAGAAATATTCATCCACCTGAAATACACATTTGTTTCCTAGTGAATGGTGCTTAGAAATCCTAATATTTCTACAGTAACTGACCGAGTTTAGCATCAATGCAAGTAGATTCCTATGATACATGATATGTATTTTGACGTTTCTTTTTTTTCGACACTGGTACATCACTGTTTCTTCAGTTGATGCACAGCATAGGATATATATTTCATCCACAAGTTCACAATTTCCAGGCATTTGGTTCACTTTCAATCACTTCCTGCTTCAGAACACATGTACACTTGTATATTTCTGGACTGGCCTTTTCATGAGACTTCTTTCCAAACACATTATTTTCGATTTCCATAATCACTTTTCAAGCAAATCTCACACAGCCTTCATGGTAAACCATAACCCTAACATTACCATTAGATATATAACTGGTTGGAATGAATGATTTTGTATCAATATTAGATTTCCTATATATTTTCAGGTATCAGTTCAATCCATTATGTAAATTGGAACAAGTTACATTATTTATTCATAGTATGGTCTATTCATGCATTGTCTCTATATTCATAGACCCAGGGTACACCTATCGGTGCCCCCAAATACTAATCAATACGTCTTCAAGATATTGCTCCCAGAAATGGTGGAAGAAATACTCATGTCACCTGATCTACATATACATTTTATCACAGTGATATTCTGGACACATAATGCAAAGTTCACACTTATGATTGTACCAAAGTCTAAATGCAAAGTGAGCATGGATTACTAAAAACATCCTTGCCCAGGGGCTTAATGCTCTCAAATGTCAATCCTATTGGTGACTACACAGTTGCTTCGTCCTCAGATTACATATTCAACCTCAACCCTGTTGAAAATATCTAATCCTATCACTCACTTTATACTTTGACTGATTTCCCAATGTCTCTATTGATATCTGCTTTCCTACATAATTTCCCATATTCATTATTGTGACTGACCCTTCACATGTGCTGACATTTACATCTACTCTCTAACTGACACCCTACTGCTAAAGAACTTTAGGTCCAAATGTTATACTCACTCTTCTTCCTAAACCTACTATCTTCCTAATCCTACCTACTATCCCTTTTTGACTGGATGTTCTCTTCCACATTCAATCATCCAAGGTACAAGGTCTTATGCCATTGCATATCAATTTATCTGAGACATCTGTGCAGAAAGTAATTCAAAGCTAAGTATCCCAGTCAAGTGTCCAATGCCCTTCTGGGCTTCAAAGCTTACTTAGATTTCTGTTTTCATACATATACTTCACCTATATATTATTATCAATATCAAAGGTTCCCAATACCATTCTTCATCCAGTAGAATGATTCCTAACCCAAATCAAACATGTTCTTACCCCTAACCATACACTGTTCCCTCAATCCAACTTTACAGAAGAGCAGGGACAGAGTTGGTCTTACAATAGAGGAATGTAGGGGATCTTCCACCTGCTGAGAACTCAAAGGTCCATGCAGAAATGATCCCTGGAGAAGATGTAGGCAGCTCTGAAGGACATGAGAGAGCAAAAGTCATCTTCCATGGCAAACAACCTGGTCAGGATGAAGGGTTGTGTCTGAATGAGCCGCATTCTTCTTAATGTAGACAAGATGGACCAAACCAGGCCTGTGTGGAAAGCTGTTCCTGGGTGCCTATGGAGGATATACCGTTCTAACTTGTGAAAGTGTCACAGGAAGCAGGGGCAGCCTCCATCTCATAGGACCCTTGGAAGCAACTGTTAGGACAATTTGGTTGCCAAGGCAGTGACCTCATTCAGTTCCTGAAGGAAGTGACCTAACCTCACTTCCTTGGAGTTGGAACTCTCTGAACTTGGCAACCAGGAAGCCAGGCACCCAGAGCCAGTTTCAGTCCCAGTCCCAGTGGGCTGACTTGTTTGCATTTACCAAGGACAGAGTCAGTCTTTCTTGGTACCTACTGATGTGAGGATGACCAAATGCCAGGAAAGCTCTGAAGAGGGGACTTTTCTGAGAAAGCAGGTATTGAGTGGGTCACTGGTGGATCCTGACAACTTCATTGAGTAGGACAAGGAGGCCAGATCTGAGAGAGGACGGGCCTTTTTGGGGGAACATTGTATGGCCCACCAGTCAGAAGACACTCCGGATAGTCACAGACCTACTTGGGGGAAGGAGGTGCCTTAGTGGGTGTGGGTGTTAGTTTATGGTTTTGTGTCATGTTCTGAGAATAGGTAGGAAAGGCAGTTTGTTTGGTTTGGAGTGGACTGTTTCTAGTAAGTCGTTTGACAAGGCGAGTGTTTCTATGTCTGTGTATCCCACTGTATCCCTGGTTGTAGATATTGGAAAAGAGAATGAATCAATGGATGTGTCCTGTCTAGTAGAAAACTTTCCAGCATTCATCCTTTCCAATTTATGAATGGACTGGGGCTTGCCTTATCTATGGGCAACACCTACTATCTTGCTAAGTTCCTGTTTTCTTCCTGAATTCTGGCCACTCTCCAGAATAGGCTCATGGTTTTGTGTCCAAGATATGTACCACCTCCCAGCTCTGTGACATGGCCATGTACTGGATAACTGAAGGGAATGGCAAGCATCTCAGAAAACTCAGATATCAGTGTGACCAGTAAAGTGTCAGTGGAGAAACCCTGCTTTGGGCCTTTTGCTTACCTATTGTTCTGTTGCCCTGACTCTCAGGAAGGTCTTTGCCTCAGGCTACCCCTTTGGGAAGCCTGAAGTAAACAGTTTTCAAATGGAAATGAATGGGCATAACCTGTGGCTTTTTGCTTAATTCCTGTGCAAAGGGATGTGTGTGAATCAGCCTCTTGGCCCTGTGTGAGGCTGTGGCTTAGATTCTCAGCACCTGATGGATTAAAGAAAGATCCCATGTGTGCATCCAAAGCCAAAATGGAAAAAAGAGCAGTCATTGTGGATGAAGTCTCTCGCTTTCCTCTGGAAAGTGCCTGACTTGCATCAAGTGAGAATAGGGATCCTTTGGGTCAAATGAGTTCTTCAAAGCCCTGCAGAGGCTAGCCCATAGGTTCTTGGGTTTTCTCCTGTCTCCAATTCATACAAAGATTCTATACCCGAAAGTCAGTAGGCCTCAAATTGGAGAAGCAGAGCAGTATTAATGGCAGGTGTATTTGATCACTCCTGGTTCACAGGAAGGGTGTCCAGGCCACCCTGACATTAGGCAAATGAGGGGCAGGGGAGCTTATTCTAGACACTGTCTTGGGCTGCCCCCCTCATGGAAACCTCCAGCCAGAGGTTATGATGAGTGTCTATATGGAAGAAGATGAGGGCCATGTGGCAGTGTTTTGGTTTGAATTTTGGGCATTTGTGAGGCATTTGGAAGGGATGACTGGGTCCACCTGGGCTTGAACTCTGGCGTGATTCCCCTTAGAGACTGAGATCTGGAACTGAACTCAGAGAAGTATTGCCATGAATTGTTTTGGGATTTTAGGAGGCCACGCATGAGAGTTGCCCTTGGAAACTGAGATCTAGGCCCAGGGTGGCTTTCCACAGAGCACTGGGAATCTCAGCCAGGATTTCACATGATTTTATTCTTAAAGACCTGGCAGCCATAATTGAGAGTCAAAACACACAGGGACCTCACATTGTAGACCTCAATGGGCCTGGCTTGATGTTACCTTTTGACCACTCTTGGGAAGCCTTGCCTCTGAGTGTTTCTCCAGAGCTTTCATTGAAATGAGCTTCCTCACCATTTAGTGGTTCCTGAATGAATAGAAACCCAGAGTGCCTCCAAGTACATCCTGGAAAAATGGCTTGATAAATACCATGAAATTTTTGAAATTCCCATGACCAGGTGGCACTGGAGAACCTTTGGATGTCCTGTTGCTGATCATGAGTGTACCAGACAGTGCCTTGATTGACTGGGTTTCATGAAAATGGTGTAGAACAGAGATGCCAGTAAGTTGGAGCCTGCTGATTAGTGGGCCTAGAGCAGTGGTGTGCAGGTGTGTGATAAAACACCTGTGGTGGGGCCATGTGGATCTGCCATTGGCTTCCACATGGCTTGTGACTGACACGGTGCAGCCAGCAGACCCTTATATGTAAAGGCATCTTGTTATATGGAGAGGTTTCCGGGCAATGTTCAGAATCAGGTTGCTATGGTCAAGGGGGCAAGCTCTGTGGGATAGAAGCCTGGTTGGTGCATTCTCCTAGGACCCTGAGTCAGCACACGTGACAGAACTCCCTCCAGCACTGTGTCCCAGTTGAACTCCTTGTATTTCATGAAGCAAATAGGAAACTCCCAGTGAAGCAGCAAGAAACACCTGGAAAAGTGGAGGATGACCAAATGGCCTCAGAGTCCACACGGGGAAACACTTTGACCCCAGTGGCCACAGTTGACCTACAAAGAGAGAATTCAGCACTGCTGCCTCATGTTCATTGGAAAATCAGAAACCATGTCCTCCAGGTCACATAGATGCAGAAAAAGCTTTGATGGTCTCACTACAAAGGAAGATAAAGCTCCTGACAACAACATATATTTCAAGTGTCCAACCTCAGAGGCAGTTTCCCAAGAAGTCTTTAGGCCAGCAGAGCTCCATGTTTGTGGAGTGTTTACCCTGTCCCTTACTTATGGAAACTCCTCTACCACCTCCAAGCTTGTGAACTCCTGAGCATTTTCCATTGTATATATGTATTCACAGATTTTCTAACTCTTCTCTTCGAATTGTGTCTTACTTGGGGCAAAGGTAATGTCAAGGCATTGTTCTTGATGAGAGTGGAAAGATTTTTGTGTAGCACATAATTGCATACACATTGGATTCATTTTCCTATTTTCCATTCAAAATACTGAATCCCTGACACTAACCCATACCCTCCTAGACTCTGATTACCAATTCTGATATGATGGAGGAAAATAACCCAAACAGAATAGCAATACATGCAGTTCGGAGGAGGCATGGTGTATAATTGGACTTTCCTTTGGCATTATAAAGGCTAGGTGTTATAAATCTAGTCCAATTTAAGAGAAGTAGTTCTCCATGTGTTTGTAAAGTTAACAAATATGTGAATTCCTGTCTCCCTTTCTCTGTAGCCTATTCAGCACCTGTATTTTTACATGCACATATAGAATTCTACCTGTATCCCACGTACATTCTTGTGAGGAGGCTGACATGGCAGATACAAATTGTGAGAAGAGATCACTCCTCCTAAACGCTGTTGGAACTGAAAATTCAACCTATGGGTGAGCTTTCTACTTGAACAACATGATACATAAATCCATATTCAGTAAATTAAATATTTTTGGATCTGTGGATGATATATATTTCATGATGAATTTTGATTGGCATATATATTTCTACTTTTTAAAGTCTCTGTGTGTTTGTATTGTTTTAATGTGTGTGTGTGTGTGTGTGTGTGTATATATATATATATATATATATATACACACACACACACACACACACACACACACTCTCACTCTCCAGATTTTTCAAAGTATGAAATATATGCGTCTTATTATACACTCCCTAAATTCATTCATGTTCAGGTATGTGGATTTATAATTATCTTTTCAAAAGATTATTCTCAGAAATATTCATCCACCTGAAATACACATTTGTTTCCTAGTGAATGGTGCTTAGAAATCCTAATATTTCTACAGTAACTGACCGAGTTTAGCATCAATGCAAGTAGATTCCTATGATACATGATATGTATTTTGACGTTTCTTTTTTTTCGACACTGGTACATCACTGTTTCTTCAGTTGATGCACAGCATAGGATGTATATATTTCATCCACAAGTTCACAATTTCCAGGCATTGGGTTCACTTTCAATCACTTCCTGCTTCAGAACACATGTACTCTTGTATATTTCTGGACTGGCCTTTTCATGAGACTTCTTTCCAAACACATTATTTTCGATTTCCATAATCACTTTTCAAGCAAATCTCACACAGCCTTCATGGTAAACCATAACCCTAACATTACCATTAGATATATAACTGGTTGGAATGAATGATTTTGTATCAATATTAGATTTCCTATATATTTTCAGGTATCAGTTCAATCCATTATGTAAATTGGAACCAGTTATATTATTTATTCACAGTATGGTCTATTCATGCATTATCTCTATATTCATAGACACAGGGTACACCCATTGGTGCCCCCAAATACTAATCAATACGTCTTAAAGATATTGCTCCCAGAAATGGTGGAAGAAATACTCATGTCACCTGATCTACATATACATTTAATCACAGTGATATTCTGGACACATAATGCAAAGTTCACACTTATGATTGTACCAAATCTAAATGGAAAGTGAGCATGGATTACTAAAAACATCCTTGTCCAGGTGCCTAATGCTCTCAAATGTCTATCCTATTGGTGACTACACAGTTGCTTCGCCCTAAGATTATATATTCAACCTCAACCCTGTTGAAAATATCTAATCCTATCACTCACTTTATACTTTGACTGATTTCCCAATGTCTCTATTGATATCTGCTTTCCTACATAATTTCCCATATTCATTATTGTGACTGACCCTTCACATGTGCTGACATTTACATCTACTCTCTAACTGACACCCTACTGCTAAAGAACTTTTGGTCCAAATGTTATACTCTCTCTTCTTCCTAAACCTACTGACTATCTTCCTAATCCTACCTACTATCCCTTTTTGACTGGATGTTCTCTTCCACATTCAATCATCCAAGGTACAAGGTCTTATGCCATTGTATATCAATTTATCTGAGACATCTGTGCAGAAAGTAATTCAAATCTAAGTATCCCAGTCAAGGGCCCAATGCCCTTCTGGGCTTCAAAGCTTACTTAGATTTCTGTTTTCATACATATACTTCACCTATATATTATTATAAATATCACAGGTTCCCAATACCATTCTTCATCCAGTAGAATGATTCCTAACCCAAATCAAACATGTTCTTACCCCTAACCATACACTGTTCCCTCAATCCAACTTTACAGAAGAGCAGGGACAGAGTTGGTCTTACAATAGAGGAATGTAGGGGATCTTCCACCTGCTGAGAACTCAAAGGTCCATGCAGAAATGATCCCTGGAGAAGATGTAGGCAGCTCTGAAGGACATGAGAGAGCAAAAGTCATCTTCCATGGCAAACAACCTGGTCAGGATGAAGGGTTGTGTCTGAATGAGCCACACTCTTCTTAATGTAGACAAGATGGACCAAACCAGGCCTGTGTGGAAACCTGTTCCTGGGTGCCTATGGAGGATATACCGTTCTAACTTGTGAAAGTGTCACAGGAATCAGGGGCAGCCTCCATCTCATAGGACCCTTGGAAGCAACTGTTAGGACAATTTGGTTGCCAAGGCAGTGACCTCATTCAGTTCCTGAAGGAAGTGACCTCACCTCACTTCCTTGG
Organism: Urocitellus parryii; assembly: GCF_045843805.1. Classification (NCBI taxonomy): domain Eukaryota; kingdom Metazoa; phylum Chordata; class Mammalia; order Rodentia; family Sciuridae; genus Urocitellus; species Urocitellus parryii. The sequence goes on along the minus strand of NW_027551782.1, from coordinate 145,689 downwards.
TGATGAAACTCTCTGAACTTGGCAACCAGGAAGCCAGGCACCCAGAGCCAGTTTCAGTCCCAGTCCCAGTGGGCTCACTTGTTTGCATTTACCAAGGACAGAGTCAGTCTTTCTTGGTACCTACTGATGTGAGGATGACCAAATGCCAGGAAAGCTCTGAAGAGGGGCCTTCTCTGAGAAAGCAGGTAGTGAGTGGCTCACTGGTGGCTCCTGACAACTTCATTGAGTAGGCCAAGGAGACCAGATCTGAGAGAGGACGGGCCATTTTGGGGGAACATTGTATGGCCCACAAGTCAGAAGACACTCTGGATAGTCACAGACCTACTTGGGGGAACGAGGTGCCTTAGTGGGTGTGGGTGTGAGTTTATGGTTTTGTGTCATGTTCTGAGACTAGGTAGGAAAGGCAGTTTGTTTGGTTTGGAGTGGACTGTTTCTAGTAAGTCGTTTGACAAGGCGAGTGTTTCTATGTCTGTGTATCCCACTGTATCCCTGGTTGTAGACATTGGAAAAGAGAATGAATCAATGGATGCGTCCTGTCTAGTAGAAAACTTTCCAGCATTCATCCTTTCCAATTTATGAATGGACTGGGGCTTGCCTTATCTATGGGCAACACCTACTATCTTGCTAAGTTCCTGTTTTCTTCCTGAATTCTGGCCACTCTCCAGAATAGGCTCATGGTTTTGTGTCCAAGATATGTACCACCTCCCAGCTCTGTGTCATGGCCATGTACTGGATAACTGAAGGGAATGGCAAGCATCTCAGAAAACTCAGATATCAGTGTGACCAGTAAAGTGTCAGTGGAGAAACCCTGCTTTGGGCCTTTTGCTTACCTATTGTTCTGTTGCCCTGACTCTCAGGAAGGTCTTTGCCTCAGGCTACCCCTTTGTGAAGCCTGAAGTAAACAGTTTTCAAATGGAAATGAATGGGCATCACCTGTGGCTTTTTGCTTAATTCCTGTGCAAAGGGATGTGTGTGAATCAGCCTCTTGGCCCTGTGTGAGGCTGTGGCTTAGATTCTCAGCACCTGATGGATTAAAGAAAGATCCCATGTGTGCATCCAAAGCCAAAATGGCAAAAAGAGCAGTCATTGTGGATGAAGTCTCTCGCTTTCCTCTGGAAAGTTCCTGACCTGCATCAAGTGAGAATAGGGATCCTTTGGGTCAAATGAGTTCTTCAAAGCCCTGCAGAGGCTAGCCCATAGGTTCTTGGGTTTTCTCATGTCTCCAATTCACACAAAGAATCTATACCCGAAAGTCAGTAGGCCTCAAATTGGAGAAGCAGAGCAGTATTAATGGCAGGCGTGTTTGATCACTCCTGGTTCACAGAAAGGGTGTCCAGGCCATTCTGACATTAGGCAAATGAGGGGCAGGGGAGCTTATTCTAGACACTGTCTTGGGCTGCCCCCCTCATGGAAACCTCCAGCCAGAGGTTATGGTGAGTGTCTATATGGAAGAAGATGAGGGCCATGTGGCAGTGTTTTGGTTTGAATTTTGGGCATTTGTGAGGCATTTGGAAGGGATGACTGGGTCCACCTGGGCTTGAACTCTGGCGTGATTCCCCTTAGAGACTGAGTTCTGGAACTGAACTCAGAGAAGTATTGCCATGAATTGTGTTGGGACTTTAGGAGGCCACGCATGAGAGTTGCCCTTGGAAACTGAGATCTAGGCCCAGGGTGGCTTTCCACAGAGCACTGGGAATCTCAGCCAGGATATCACATGATTTTATTCTTAAAGACCTGGCAGCCATAATTGAGAGTCAAAACACACATGGACCTCACATTGTAGACCCCAAATGGACCTGGTTTGATGTGACCTTTTGGCCAGTCTTGGGAAGCCTTGCCTCTGAGTGTTTCTCCAGAGCTTTCATTGAAATGAGCTTCCTCACCATTTAGTGGTTCCTGAATGAATAGAAACCCACAGTGCCTCCAAGTTCATCCTGGAAAAATGGCTTGATAAATACCATGAAATTTTTGAAATTCCCATGACCAGGTGGCACTGGAGAACCTTTGGATGTCCTGTTGCTGATCATGAGTGTACCAGACAGTGCCTTGATTGACTGGGTTTCATGAAAATGGTGTAGACCAGAGATGCCAGTAAGTTGGAGCCTGCTGATTAGTGGGCCTAGAGCAGTGGTGTGCAGGTGTGTGATAAAACATCTGTGGAGGGGCCATGTGGATCTGCCATTGGCTTCCACATGGCTTGTGACTGACACGGTGCAGCCAGTAGACCCTTATATGTAAAGGCATCTTGTTATATGGAGAGATTTCCGGGCAATATTCAGAATCAGGTTGCTGTGGTCAAGGGGGCAAGCTCTGTGGGATAGAAGCCTGGTTGGTGCATTCTCCTAGGACCCTGAGTCAGCACACGTGACAGAACTCCCTCCAGCACTGTGTCCCAGTTGAACTCCTTGTATTTCATGAAGCAAATAGGAAACTCCCAGTGAAGCAGCAAGAAACACCAGGAAAAGTGGAGGATGACCAAATGGCCTCACAGTCCACACGGGGAAACACTTTGACCCCAGTGGCCACAGTTGACCTACAAAGAGAGAATTCAGCACTGCTGCCTCATGTTCATTGGAAAATCAGAAACCATGTCCTCCAGGTCACATAGATGCAGAAAATGCTTTGATGGTCTCACTACAAAGGAAGATAAAGCTCCTGACAACAACATATATTTCAAGGGTCCAACCTCAGAGGCAGTTTCCCAAGAAGTCTTTAGGCCAGCAGAGCTCCATGTTTGTGGAGTGTTTACCCTGTCCCTTACTTATGGAAACTCCTCTACCACCTCCAAGGTGTGAACTCCTGAGCATTTTCCATTGTATATATGTATTCACAGATTTTCTAACTCTTCTCTTCGAATTGTGTCTTACTTGGGGCAAAGGTAATGTCAAGGCATTGTTCTTGATGAGAGTGGGAAGATTTTTGTGTAGCACATCATTGCATACACATTGGATTCATTTTCCTATTTTCCATTCAAAATACTGAATCCCTGACACTAACCCATACCCTCCTAGACTCTGATTACCAATCCTGATATGATGGAGGAAAATAACCCAAACAGAATAGCAATGCATGCAGTTCAGAAGAGGCATGGTGTATAATTGGACTTTCCTTTGGCATTATAAAGGCTAGGTGTTATAAATCTAGTCCAATTGAAGAGAAGTAGTTCTCCATGTGTTTGTAAAGTTACCAAATATGTGAATTCCGGTCTCCCTTTCTCTGTAGCCTATTCAGCACATGTATTTTTACATGCACATATAGAATCCTACCTGGTATCCCACGTACATTCTTGTGAGGAGGCTGACATGGCAGATACAAATTGTGAGAAGAGATCACTCCTCCTAAACGCTGTTGGAACTGAAAATTCAACATATGGGTGAGCTTTCTACTTGAACAACATGATACATAAATCCATATTCAGTAAATTAAATATTTTTGGATCTGTGGATGATATATATTTCATGATGAATTTTGATTGGCATATATATTTATACTTTTTAAAGTCTCTGTGTGTTTGTATTGTTTGAATGTATATATATATATATATATATATATATATATATATATATACACACACACACACACTCTCTCTCTCTCTCCAGATTTTTCAAAGTATGAAATATATGTGTCTTATTATACACTCCCTAAATTCATTCATGTTCAGGTATGTGGATTTATAATTATCTTTTCAAAAGATTATTCTCAGAAATATTCATCCACCTGAAATACACATTTGTTTCCTAGTGAATGGTGCTTAGAAATCCTAATATTTCTACAGTAACTGACCGAGTTTAGCATCAATGCAAGTAGATTCCTATGATACATGATATGTATTTTGACGTTTATTTTTCTTCGACACTGGTACATCACTGTTTCTTCAGTTGATGCACAGCATAGGATATATATTTCATCCACAAGTTCACAATTTCCAGGCATTTGGTTCACTTTCAATCACTTCCTGCTTCAGAACACATGTACTCTTGTATATTTCTGGACTGGCCTTATCATGAGACTTCTTTCCAAACACATTATTTTCGATTTCCATAATCACTTTTCAAGCAAATCTCACACAGCCTTCATGGTAAACCATAACCCTAACATTACCATTAGATATATAACTGGTTGGAATGAATGATTTTGTATCAATATTAGATTTCCTATATATTTTCAGGTATCAGTTCAATCCATTATGTAAATTGGAACCAGTTATATTATTTATTCACAGTATGGTCTATTCATGCATTGTCTCTATATTCATAGACCCAGGGTACACCTATCGGTGCCCCCAAATACTAATCAATACGTCTTCAAGATATTGCTCCCAGAAATGGTGGAAGAAATACTCATGTCACCTGATCTACATATATATTTTATCACAGTGATATTCTGGACACATAATGCAAAGTTCACACTTATGATTGTACCAAAGTCTAAATGCAAAGTGAGCATGGATTACTAAAAACATCCTTGTCCAGGGGCTTAATGCTCTCAAATGTCAATCCTATTGGTGACTACACAGTTGCTTCGTCCTAAGATTACATATTCAACCTCAACCCTGTTGAAAATATCTAATCCTATCACTCACTTTATACTTTGACTGATTTCCCAATGTCTCTATTGATATCTGCTTTCCTACATAATTTCCCATATTCATTATTGTGACTGACTCTTCACATGTGCTGACATTTACATCTACTCTCTAACTGACACCCTACTGCTAAAGAACTTTAGGTCCAAATGTTATACTCACTCTTCTTCCTAAACCTACTATCTTCCTAATCCTACCTACTATCCCTTTTTGACTGGATGTTCTCTTCCACATTCAATCATCCAAGGTACAAGGTCTTATGCCATTGCATATCAATTTATCTGAGACATCTGTGCAGAATGTAATTCAAAGCTAAGTATCCCAGTCAAGGGCCCAATGCCCTTCTGGGCTTCAAAGCTTACTTAGATTTCTGTTTTCATACATATACTTCACCTATATATTATTATAAATATCACAGGTTCCCAATACCATTCTTCATCCAGTAGAATGATTCCTAACCCAAATCAAACATGTTCTTACCCCTAACCATACACTGTTCCATCAATCCAACTTTACAAAAGAGCAGGGACAGAGTTGGTCTTACAATAGAGGAATGTAGGGGATCTTCCACCTGCTGAGAACTTAAAGGTCCATGCAGAAATGATCCCTGGAGAAGATGTAGGCAGCTCTGAAGGACATGAGATAGCAAAAGTCATCTTCCATGGCAAAAAACCTGGTCAGGATGAAGGGTTGTGTCTGAATGAGCCGCACTTTTCTTAATGTAGACAAGATGGACCAAACCAGGCCTGTGTGGAAAGCTGTTCCTGGGTGCCTATGGAGGATATACCGTTCTAACTTGTGAAAGTGTCACAGGAAGCAGGGGCAGCCTCCATCTCATAGGACCCTTGGAAGCAACTGTTAGGACAATTTGGTTGCCAAGGCAGTGACCTCATTCAGTTCCTGAAGGAAGTGACCTCACCTCACTTCCTTGGAGATGGAACTCTCTGAACTTGGCAACCAGAAAGCCAGGCACCCAGAGCCAGTTTCAGTCCCAGTCCCAGTGGGCTCACTTGTTTGCATTTACCAAGGACAGAGTCAGTCTTTCTTGGTACCTACTGATGTGAGGATGACCAAATGCCAGGAAAGCTCTGAAGAGGGGACTTTTCTGAGAAAGCAGGTAGTGAGTGGCTCACTGGTGGCTCCTGACAACCTGATTGAGTAGGCCAAGGAGGCCAGATCTGAGAGAGGACGGGGCATTTTGGGGGAAAATTGTATGGCCCACCAGTCAGAAGACACTCCGGATAGTCACAGACCTACTTGGGGGAAGGAGGTGCCTTAGTGGGTGTGGGTGTTAGTTTATGGTTTTGTGTCATGTTCTGAGAATAGGTAGGAAAGGCAGTTTGTTTGGTTTGGAGTGGACTGTTTCTAGTAAGTCGTTTGACAAGGCGAGTGTTTCTATGTCTGTGTATCCCACTGTATCCCTGGTTGTAGACATTGGAAAAGAGAATGAATCAATGGATGTGTCCTGTCTAGTAGAAAACTTTCCAGCATTCATCCTTTCCAATTTATGAATGGACTGGGGCTTGCCTTATCTATGGGCAACACCTACTATCTTGCTAAGTTCCTGTTTTCTTCCTGAATTCTGGCCACTCTCCAGAATAGGCTCATGGTTTTGTGTGCAAGATATGTACCACCTCCCAGCTCTGTGACATGGCCATGTACTGGATAACTGAAGGGAATGGCAAGCATCTCAGAAAACTCAGCTATCAGTGTGACCAGTAAAGTGTCAGTGGAGAAACCCTGCTTTGGGACTTTTGCTTACCTATTGTTCTGTTGCCCTGACTCTCAGGAAGGTCTTTGCCTCAGGCTACCCCTTTGTGAAGCCTGAAGTAAACAGTTTTCAAATGGAAATGAATGGGCATCACCTGTGGCTTTTTGCTTAATTCCTGTGCAAAGGGATGTGTGTGAATCAGCCTCTTGGCCCTGTGTGAGGCTGTGGCTTAGATTCTCAGCACCTGATGGATTAAAGAAAGATCCCATGTGTGCATCCAAAGCCAAAATGGCAAAAAGAGCAGTCATTGTGGATGAAGTCTCTCGCTTTCCTCTGGAAAGTTCCTGACCTGCATCAAGTGAGAATAGGGATCCTTTGGGTCAAATGAGTTCTTCAAAGCCCTGCAGAGGCTAGCCCATAGGTTCTTGGGTTTTCTCATGTCTCCAATTCACACAAAGAATCTATACCCGAAAGTCAGTAGGCCTCAAATTGGAGAAGCAGAGCAGTATTAATGGCAGGCGTATTTGATCACTCCTGGTTCACAGGAAGGGTGTCCAGGCCACCCTGACATTAGGCAAATGAGGGGCAGGGGAGCTTATTCTAGACACTGTCTTGGGCTGCCCCCCTCATGGAAACCTCCAGCCAGAGGTTATGATGAGTGTCTATATGGAAGAAGATGAGGGCCATGTGGCAGTGTTTTGGTTTGAATTTTGGGCATTTGTGAGGCATTTGGAAGGGATGACTGGGTCCACCTGGGCTTGAACTCTGGCGTGATTCCCCTTAGAGACTGAGTTCTGGAACTGAACTCAGAGAAGTATTGCCATGAATTGTGTTGGGATTTTAGGAGGCCACGCATTAGAGTTGCCCTTGGAAACTGAGATCTAGGCCCAGGGTGGCTTTCCACAGAGCACTGGGAATCTCAGCCAGGATATCACATGATTTTATTCTTAAAGACCTGGCAGCCATAATTGAGAGTCAAAACACACATGGACCTCACATTGTAGACCCCAAATGGGCCTGGTTTGATGTGACCTTTTGGCCAGTCTTGGGAAGCCTTGCCTCTGAGTGTTTCTCCAGAGCTTTCATTGAAATGAGCTTCCTCACCATTTAGTGGTTCCTGAATGAATAGAAACCCACAGTACCTCCAAGTTCATCCTGGAAAAATGGCTTGATAAATACAATGAAATTTTTGAAATTCCCATGACCAGGTGGCACTGGAGAACCTTTGGATATCCTGTTGCTGATCATGAGTGTACCAGACAGTGCCTTGATTGACTGGGTTTCATGAAAATGGTGTAGACCAGAGATGCCAGTAAGTTGGAGCCTGCTGATTAGTGGGCCTAGAGCAGTGGTGTGCAGGTGTGTGATAAAACATCTGTGGTGGGGCCATGTGGATCTGCCATTGGCTTCCACATGGCTTGTGACTGACACGGTGCAGCCAGCAGACCCTTATATGTAAAGGCATCTTGTTATATGGAGAGGTTTCCGGGCAATGTTCAGAATCAGGTTGCTATGGTCAAGGGGGCAAGCTCTGTGGGATAGAAGCCTGGTTGGTGCATTCTCCTAGGACCCTGAGTCAGCACAGGTGACAGAACTCCCTCCAGCACTGTGTCCCAGTTGAACTCCTTGTATTTCATGAAGCAAATAGGAAACTCCCAGTGAAGCAGCAAGAAACACCAGGAAAAGTGGAGGATGACCAAATGGCCTCACAGTCCACACGGGGAAACACTTTGACCCCAGTGGCCACAGTTGACCTACAAAGAGAGAATTCAGCACTGCTGCCTCATGTTCATTGGAAAATCAGAAACCATGTCCTCCAGGTCACATAGATGCAGAAAAAGCTTTGATGGTCTCACTACAAAGGAAGATAAAGCTCCTGACAACAACATATATTTCAAGGGTCCAACCTCAGAGGCAGTTTCCCAAGAAGTCTTTAGGCCAGCAGAGCTCCATGTTTGTGGAGTGTTTACCCTGTCCCTTACTTATGGAAACTCCTCTACCACCTCCAAGCTTGTGAACTCCTGAGCATTTTCCATTGTATATATGTATTCACAGATTTTCTAACTCTTCTCTTCGAATTGTGTCTTACTTGGGGCAAAGGTAATGTCAAGGCATTGTTCTTGATGAGAGTGGGAAGATTTTTGTGTAGCACATCATTGCATACACATTGGATCCATTTTCCAATTTTCCATTCAAAATACTGAATCCCTGACACTAACCCATACCGTCCTAGACTCTGATTACCAATCCTGATATGATGGAGGAAAATAACCCAAACAGAATAGCAATACATGCAGTTCAGAGGAGGCATGGTGTATAATTGGACTTTCCTTTGGCATTATAAAGGCTAGGTGTTATAAATCTAGTCCAATTGAAGAGAAGTAGTTCTCCATGTGTTTGTAAAGTTAACAAATATGTGAATTCCTGTCTCCCTTTCTCTGTAGCCTATTCAGCACATGTATTTTTACATGCACATATAGAATCCTACCTGGTATCCCACGTACATTCTTGTGAGGAGGCTGACATGGCAGATACAAATTGTGAGAAGAGATCACTCCTCCTAAACGCTGTTGGAACTGAAAATTCAACTTATGGGTGAGCTTTCTACTTGAACAACATGATACATAAATCCATATTCAGTAAATTAAATATTTTTGGATCTGTGGATGATATATATTTCATGATGAATTTTGATTGGCATATATATTTATACTTTTTAAAGTCTCTGTGTGTTTGTATTGTTTGAATGTGTGTGTATATATATATATATATATATATATATATATACACACACACACTCACACACACACACTCTCTCTCTCCAGATTTTTCAAAGTATGAAATATATGTGTCTTATTATACACTCCCTAAATTCATTCATGTTCAGATATGTGGATTTATAATTATCTTTTCAAAAGATTATTCTCAGAAATATTCATCCACCTGAAATACACATTTGTTTCCTAGTGAATGGTGCTTAGAAATCCTAATATTTCTACAGTAACTGACCGAATTTAGCATCAATGCAAGCAGATTCCTATGATACATGATATGTATTTTGACGTTTCTTTTTTTTCGACACTGGTACATCACTGTTTCTTCAGTTGATGCACGGCATAGGATATATATTTCATCCACAAGTTCACAATTTCCAGGCATTTGGTTCACTTTCAATCACTTCCTGCTTCAGAACACATGTACTCTTGTATATTTCTGGACTGGCCTTTTCATGAGACTTCTTTCCAAACACATTATTTTCGATTTCCATAATCACTTTTCAAGCAAATCTCACACAGTCTTCATGGTAAACCAGAACCCTAACATTACCATTAGATATATAACTGGTTGGAATGAATGATTTTGTATCACTATTAGATTTCCTATATATTTTCAGGTATCAGTTCAATCCATTATGTAAATTGGAACCAGTTATATTATTTATTCACAGTATGGTCTATTCATGCATTGTCTCTATATTCATAGACCCAGGGTACACCTATCGGTGCCCCCAAATACTAATCAATACGTCTTCAAGATATTGCTCCCAGAAATCGTGGAAGAAATACTCATGTCACCTGATCTACATATACATTTTATCACAGTGATATTCTGGACACATAATGCAAAGTTCACACTTATGATTGTACCAAAGTCTAAATGCAAAGTGAGCATGGATTACTAAAAACATCCTTGCCCAGGGGCTTAATGCTCTCAAATGTCAATCCTATTGGTGACTACACAGTTGCTTCGTCCTAAGATTACATATTCAACCTCAACCCTGTTGAAAATATCTAATCCTATCACTCACTTTATACTTTGACTGATTTCCCAATGTCTCTATTGATATCTGCTTTCCTACATAATTTCCCATATTCATTATTGTGACTGACCCTTCACATGTGCTGACATTTACATCTACTCTCTAACTGACACCCTACTGCTAAAGAACTTTAGGTCCAAATGTTATACTCACTCTTCTTCCTAAACCTACTATCTTCCTAATCCTACCTACTATCCCTTTTTGACTGGATGTTCTCTTCCACATTCAATCATCCAAGGTACAAGGTCTTATGCCATTGCATATCAATTTATCTGAGACATCTGTGCAGAATGTAATTCAAAGCTAAGTATCCCAGTCAAGGGCCCAATGCCCTTCTGGGCTTCAAAGCTTACTTAGATTTCTGTTTTCATACATATACTTCACCTATATATTATTATAAATATCACAGGTTCCCAATACCATTCTTCATCCAGTAGAATGATTCCTAACCCAAATCAAACATGTTCTTACCCCTAACCATACACTGTTCCCTCAATCCAACTTTACAGAAGAGCAGGGACAGAGTTGGTCTTACAATAGAGGAATGTAGGGGATCTTCCACCTGCTGAGAACTCAAAGGTCCATGCAGAAATGATCCCTGGAGAAGATGTAGGCAGCTCTGAAGGACATGAGAGAGCAAAAGTCATCTTCCATGGCAAACAACCTGGTCAGGATGAAGGGTTGTGTCTGAATGAGCCGCACTCTTCTTAATGTAGACAAGATGGACCAAACCAGGCCTGTATGGAAAGCTGTTCCTGGGTGCCTATGGAGGATATACCGTTCTAACTTGTGAAAGTGTCACAGGAAGCAGGGGCAGCCTCCATCTCATAGGACCCTTGGAAGCAAATGTTAGGACAATTTGGTTGCCAAGGTAGTGACCTCATTCAGTTCCTGAAGGAAGTGACCTCACCTCACTTCTTTTGTGATGGAACTCTCTGAACTTGGCAACCAGGAAGCCGGGCACCCAGAGCCAGTTTCAGTCCCAGTCCCAGTGGGCTCACTTGTTTGCATTTACCAAGGACAGAGTCAGTCTTTCTTGGTACCTACTGATGTGAGGATGACCAAATGCCAGGAAAGCTCTGAAGAGGGGACTTTTCTGAGAAAGCAGGTAGTGAGTGGCTCACTGGTGGCTCCTGACAACCTCATTGAGTAGGCCAAGGAGGCCAGATCTGAGAGAGGACGGGCCATTTGGGGGGAACATTGTATGGCCCACCAGTCAGAAGACACTCCGGATAGTCACAGACCTACTTGGGGGAAGGAGGTGCCTTAGTGGGTGTGGGTGTGAGTTTATGGTTTTGTGTCATGTTCTGAGAATAGGTAGGAAAGGCAGTTTGTTTGGTTTGGAGTGGACTGTTTCTAGTAAGTCGTTTGACAAGGCGAGTGTTTCTATGTCTGTGTATCCCACTGTATCCCTGGTTGTAGACATTGGAAAAGAGAATGAATCAATGGATGTGTCCTGTCTAGTAGAAAACTTTCCAGCATTCATCCTTTCCAATTTATGAATGGACTGGGGCTTGCCTTATCTATGGGCAACACCTACTATCTTGCTAAGTTCCTGTTTTCTTCCTGAATTCTGGCCACTCTCCAGAATAGGCTCATGGTTTTGTGTCCAAGATATGTACCACCTCCCAGCTCTGTGACATGGCCATGTACTGGATAACTGAAGGGAATGGCAAGCATCTCAGAAAACTCAGATATCAGTGTGACCAGTAAAGTGTCAGTGGAGAAACCCTGCTTTGGGCCTTTTGCTTACCTATTGTTCTGTTGCCCTGACTCTCAGGAAGGTCTTTGCCTCAGGCTACCCCTTTGTGAAGCCTGAAGTAAACAGTTTTCAAATGGAAATGAATGGGCATCACCTGTGGCTTTTTGCTTAATTCCTGTGCAAAGGGATGTGTGTGAATCAGCCTCTTGGCCCTGTGTGAGGCTGTGGCTTAGATTCTCAGCACCTGATGGATTAAAGAAAGATCCCATGTGTGCATCCAAAGCCAAAATGGCAAAAAGAGCAGTCATTGTGGATGAAGTCTCTCGCTTTCCTCTGGAAAGTTCCTGACCTGCATCAAGTGAGAATAGGGATCCTTTGGGTCAAATGAGTTCTTCAAAGCCCTGCAGAGGCTAGCCCATAGGTTCTTGGGTTTTCTCCTGTCTCCAATTCACACAAAGAATCTATACCCGAAAGTCAGTAGGCCTCAAATTGGAGAAGCAGAGCAGTATTAATGGCAGGCGTATTTGATCACTCCTGGTTCACAGGAAGGGTGTCCAGGCCACCCTGACATTAGGCAAATGAGGGGCAGGGGAGCTTATTCTAGACACTGTCTTGGGCTGCCCCCCTCATGGAAACCTCCAGCCAGAGGTTATGATGAGTGTCTATATGGAAGAAGATTAGGGCCATGTGGCAGTGTTTTGGTTTGAATTGTGGTCATTTCTGTGGAGGTTGGAATGGATGACATGGTCCACCTGGACTTGAACTCTGGCGTGATTCCCCTTAGAGACTGAGATCTGGAACTGAACTCAGAGAAGTATTGCCATGAATTGTTTTGGGATTTTAGGAGGCCACGCATGAGAGTTGCCCTTGGAAACTGAGATCTAGGCCCAGGGTGGCTTTCCACAGAGCCCTGGGAATCTCAGCCAGGATTTCACATGATTTTATTCTTAAAGACCTGGCAGCCATAATTGAGAGTCAAAACACACATGGACCTCACATTGTAGACCTCAATGGGCCTGGCTTGATGTGACCTTTTGGCCACTCTTGGGAAGCCTTGCCTCTCAGTGTTTCTCCAGAGCTTTCATTGAAATGAGCTTCCTCACCATTTAGTGGTTCCTGAATGAATAGAAACCCACAGTGCCTCCAAGTTCATCCTGGAAAAATGGCTTGATAAATACCATGAAATTTTTGAAATTCCCATGACAGGTGGCACTGGAGAACCTTTGGATGTCCTGTTGCTGATAATGAGTGTACCAGACAGTGCCTTGATTGACTGGGTTTCATGAAAATGGTGTAGAACAGAGATGCCAGTAAGTTGGAGCCTGCTGATTAGTGGGCCCAGAGCAGTGGTGTGCAGGTGTGTGATAAAAGATCTGTGGTGGGGCCATGTGGATCTGCCATTGGCTTCCACATGGCTTGTGACTGACACGGTGCAGCCAGCAGACCCTTATATGTAAAGGCATCTTGTTATATGGAGAGGTTTCCGGGCAATATTCAGAATCAGGTTGCTGTGGTCAAGGGGGCAAGCTCTGTGGGATAGAAGCCTGGTTGGTGCATTCTCCTAGGACCCTGAGTCAGCACAAGTGACAGAACTCCCTCCAGCACTGTGTCCCAGTTGAACTCCTTGTATTTCATGAAACAAATAGGAAACTCCCAGTGAAGCAGCAAGAAACACCAGGAAAAGTGGAGGATGACCAAATGGCCTCACAGTCCACACGGGGAAACACTTAGACCCCAGTGGCCACAGTTGACCTACAAAGAGAGAATTCAGCACTGCTGCCTCATGTTCGTTGGAAAATCAGAAACCATGTCCTCCAGGTCACATAGATGCAGAAAAACCTTTGATGGTCTCACTAGAAAGGAAGATAAAGCTCCTGACAACAACATATATTTCAAGGGTCCAACCTCAGAGGCAGTTTCCCAAGAAGTCTTTAGGCCAGCAGAGCTCCATGTTTGTGGAGTGTTTACCCTGTCCCTTACTTATGGAAACTCCTCTACCACCTCCAAGCTTGTGAACTCCTGAGCATTTTCCATTGTATATATGTATTCACAGATTTTCTAACTCTTCTCTTCGAATTGTGTCTTACTTGGGGCAAAGGTAATGTCAAGACATTGTTCTTGATGAGAGTGGGAAGATTTTTGTGTAGCACATCATTGCATACACATTGGATTCATTTTCCTATTTTCCATTCAAAATACTGAATCCCTGACACTAACCCATACCCTCCTAGACTCTGATTACCAATCCTGATATGATGGAGGAAAATAACCCAAACAGAATAGCAATACATGCAGTTCAGAGGAGGCATGGTGTATAATTGGACTTTCCTTTGGCATTATAAAGGCTAGGTGTTATAAATCTAGTCCAATTGAAGAGAAGTAGTTCTCCATGTGTTTGTAAAGTTAACAAATATGTGAATTCCTGTCTCCCTTTCTCTGTAGCCTATTCAGCACATGTATTTTTACATGCACATATAGAATCCTACCTGGTATCCCACATACATTCTTGTGAGGAGGCTGACATGGCAGATACAAATTGTGAGAAGAGATCACTCCTCCTAAACGCTGTTGGAACTGAAAATTCAACCTATGGGTGAGCTTTCTACTTGAACAACATGATACATAAATCCATATTCAGTAAATTAAATATTTTTGGATCTGTGGATGATATATATTTCATGATGAATTTTGATTGGCATATATATTTCTAGTTTTTAAAGTCTCTGTGTGTTTGTATTGTTTGAATGTGTGTATATATATATATATATAAATATATATATATACACACACACACACACACACACACACACACTCTCTCTCTCCAGATTTTTCAAAGTATGAAATATATGTGTCTTATTATACACTCCCTAAATTCATTCATGTTCAGGTATGTGGATTTATAATTATCTTTTCAAAAGATTATTCTCAGAAATATTCATCCACCTGAAATACACATTTGTTTCCTAGTGAATGGTGCTTAGAAATCCTAATATTTCTACAGTAACTGACCGAATTTAGCATCAATGCAAGCAGATTCCTATGATACATGATATGTATTTTGACGTTTCTTTTTTTTCCACACTGGTACATCACTGTTTCTTCAGTTGATGCACAGCATAGGATATATATTTCATCCACAAGTTCACAATTTCCAGGCATTTGGTTCACTTTCAATCACTTCCTGCTTCAGAACACATGTACTCTTGTATATTTCTGGACTGGCCTTTTCATGAGACTTCTTTCCAAACACATTATTTTCGATTTCCATAATCACTTTTCAAGCAAATCTCACACAGCTTTCATGGTAAACCATATCCCTAACATTACCATTAGATATATAACTGGTTGGAATGAATGATTTTGTATCAATATTAGATTTCCTATATATTTTCAGGTATCAGTTCAATCCATTATGTAAATTGGAACCAGTTATAATATTTATTCACAGTATGGTCTATTCATGCATTGTCTCTATATTCATAGACCCAGGGTACACCTATTGGTGCCCCCAAATACTAATCAATACGTCTTCAAGATATTGCTCCCAGAAATGGTGGAAGAAATACTCATGTCACCTGATCTACATATATATTTTATCACAGTGATATTCTGGACACATAATGCAAAGTTCACACTTATGATTGTACCAAAGTCTAAATGCAAAGTGAGCATGGATTACTAAAAACATCCTTGTCCAGGGGCTTAATGCTCTCAAATGTCAATCCTATTGGTGACTACACAGTTGCTTCGTCCTAAGATTACATATTCAACCTCAACCCTGTTGAAAATATCTAATCCTATCACTCACTTTATACTTTGACTGATTTCCCAATGTCTCTATTGATATCTGCTTTCCTACATAATTTCCCATATTCATTATTGTGACTGACCCTTCACATGTGCTGACATTTACATCTACTCTCTGACACCCTACTGCTAAAGAACTTTAGGTCCAAATGTTATCCTCACTGTTCTTCCTAAACCTACTATCTTCCTAATCCTACCTACTATCCCTTTTTGACTGGATGTTCTCTTCCACATTCAATCATCCAAGGTACAAGGTCTTATGCCATGGCATATCAATTTATCTGAGACATCTGTGCAGAATGTAATTCAAAGCTAAGTATCCCAGTCAAGGGCCCAATGCCCTTCTGGGCTTCAAAGCTTACTTGGATTTCTGTTTTCATACATATACTTCACCTATATATTATTATAAATATCACAGGTTCCCAATACCATTCTTCATCCAGTAGAATGATTCCTAACCCAAATCAAACATGTTCTTACCCCTAACCATACACTGTTCCATCAATCCAACTTTACAAAAGAGCAGGGACAGAGTTGGTCTTACAATAGTGGAATGTAGGGGATCTTCCACCTGCTGAGAACTTAAAGGTCCATGGAGAAATGATCCCGGGAGAAGATGTAGGCAGCTCTGAAGGACATGAGAGAGCAAAAGTCATCTTCCATGGCAAAAAACCTGGTCAGGATGAAGGGGTGTGTCTGAATGAGCCGCACTCTTCTTAATGTAGACAAGATGGACCAAACCAGGCCTTGTGGAAAGCTGTTCCTGGGTGCCTATGGAGGATATACCGTTCTAACTTGTGAAAGTGTCACAGGAAGCAGGGGCAGCCTCCATCTCATAGGACCCTTGGAAGCAACTGTTAGGACAATTTGGTTGCCAAGGCAGTGACCTCATTCAGTTCCTGAAGGAAGTGACCTCACCTCACTTCCTTGGAGATGGAACTCTCTGAACTTGGCAAGCAGAAAGCCAGGCACCCAGAGCCAGTTTCAGTCACAGTCCCAGTGGGCTCACTTGTTTGCATTTACCAAGGACAGAGTCAGTCTTTCTTGGTACCTACTGATGTGAGGATGACCAAATGCCAGGAAAGCTCTGAAGAGGGGACTTTTCTGAGAAAGCAGGTAGTGAGTGGCTCACTGGTGGCTCCTGACAACTTCATTGAGTAGGCCAAGGAGGCCAGATCTGAGAGAGGACGGGCCATTTTGGGGGAACATTGTATGGCCCACCAGTCAGAAGACACTCCGGATAGTCACAGACCTACTTGGGGGAAGGAGGTGCCTTAGTGGGTGTGGGTGTTAGTTTATGGTTTTGTGTCATGTTCTGAGAATAGGTAGGAAAGGCAGTTTGTTTGGTTTGGAGTGGACTGTTTCTAGTAAGTCGTTTGACAAGGCGAGTGTTTCTATGTCTGTGTATCCCACTGTATCCCTGGTTGTAGACATTGGAAAAGAGAATGAATCAATGGATGTGTCCTGTCTAGTAGAAAACTTTCCAGCATTCATCCTTTCCAATTTATGAATGGACTGGGGCTTGCCTTATCTATGGGCAACACCTACTATCTTGCTAAGTTCCTGTTTTCTTCCTGAATTCTGGCCACTCTCCAGAATAGGCTCATAGTTTTGTGTCCAAGATATGTATCACCTCCCAGCTCTGTGACATGGCCATGTACTGGATAACTGAAGGGAATGGCAAGCATCTCAGAAAACTCAGATATCAGTGTGACCAGTAAAGTGTCAGTGGAGAAACCCTGCTTTGGGCCTTTTGCTTACCTATTGTTCTGTTGCCCTGACTCTCAGGAAGGTCTTTGCCTCAGGCTACCCCTTTGTGAAGCCTGAAGTAAACAGTTTTCAAATGGAAATGAATGGGCATCACCTGTGGCTTTTTGCTTAATTCCTGTGCAAAGGGATGTGTGTGAATCAGTCTCTTGGCCCTGTGTGAGGCTGTGGCTTAGATTCTCAGCACCTGATGGATTAAAGAAAGATCCCATGTGTGCATCCAAAGCCAAAATGGCAAAAAGAGCAGTCATTGTGGATGAAGTCTCTCGCTTTCCTCTGGAAAGTTCCTGACCTGCATCAAGTGAGAATAGGGATCCTTTGGGTCAAATGAGTTCTTCAAAGCCCTGCAGAGGCTAGCCCATAGGTTCTTGCGTTTTCTCCTGTCTCCAATTCACACAAAGAATCTATACCCGAAAGTCAGTAGGCCTCAAATTGGAGAAGCAGAGCAGTATTAATGGCAGGCGTATTTGATCACGCCTGGTTCACAGGAAGGGTGTCCAGGCCACCCTGACATTAGGCAAATGAGGGGCAGGGGAGCTTATTCTAGACACTGTCTTGGGCTGCCCCCCTCATGGAAACCTCCAGCCAGAGGTTATGATGAGTGTCTATATGGAAGAAGATGAGGGCCATGTGGCAGTGTTTTGGTTTGAATTTTGGGCATTTGTGAGGCATTTGGAAGGGATGACTGGGTCCACCTGGGCTTGAACTCTGGCGTGATTCCCCTTAGAGGCTGAGTTCTGGAACTGAACTCAGAGAAGTATTGCCATGAATTGTGTTGGGATTTTAGGAGGCCACGCATGAGAGTTGCCCCTTGGAAACTGAGATCTAGGCCCAGGGTGGCTTTCCACAGAGCACTGGGAATCTCAGCCAGGATATCACATGATTTTATTCTTAAAGACCTGGCAGCCATAATTGAGAGTCAAAACACACATGGACCTCACATTGTAGACCACAAATGGGCCTGGTTTGATGTGACCTTTTGGCCAGTCTTGGGAAGCCTTGCCTCTGAGTGTTTCTCCAGAGCTTTCATTGAAATGAGCTTCCTCACCATTTAGTGGTTCCTGAATGAATAGAAACCCACAGTGCCTCCAAGTTCATCCTGGAAAAATGGCTTGATAAATACCATGAAATTTTTGAAATTCCCATGACCAGGTGGCACTGGAGAACCTTTGGATGTCCTGTTGCTGATCATGAGTGTACCAGACAGTGCCTTGATTGACTGGGTTTCATGAAAATGGTGTAGAACAGAGATGCCAGTAAGTTGGAGCCTGCTGATGAGTGGGCCTAGAGCAGTGGTGTGCAGGTGTGTGATAAAACATCTGTGGTGGGGCCATGTGGATCTGCCATTGGCTTCCACATGGCTTGTGACTGACACGGTGCAGCCAGCAGACCCTTATATGTAAAGGCATCTTGTTATATGGAGAGGTTTCCGGGCAATGTTCAGAATCAGGATGCTATGGTCAAGGGGGCAAGCTCTGTGGGATAGAAGCCTGGTTGGTGCATTCTCCTAGGACCCTGAGTCAGCACACGTGACAGAACTCCCTCCAGCACTGTGTCCCAGTTGAACTCCTTGTATTTCATGAAGCAAATAGGAAACTCCCAGTGAAGCAGCAAGAAACACCAGGAAAAGTGGAGGATGACCAAAAGGCCTCACAGTCCACACGGGGAAACACTTAGACCCCAGTGGCCACAGTTTACCTACAAAGAGAGAATTCAGCACTGCTGCCTCATGTTCATTGGAAAATCAGAAACCATGTCCTCCACGCCACATAGATGCAGAAAAAGCTTTGATGGTCTCACTACAAAGGAAGATAAAGCTCCTGACAACAACATATATTTCAAGGGTCCAACCTCAGAGGCAGTTTCCCAAGAAGTCTTTAGGCCAGCAGAGCTCCATGTTTGTGGAGTGTTTACCCTGTCCCTTACTTATGGAAACTCCTCTACCACCTCCAAGCTTGTGAACTCCTGAGCATTTTCCATTGTATATATGTATTCACAGATTTTCTAACTCTTCTCTTCGAATTGTGTCTTACTTGGGGCAAAGGTAATGTCAAGGCATTGTTCTTGATGAGAGTGGGAAGATTTTTGTGTAGCACATCATTGCATACACATTGGATTCATTTTCCTATTTTCCATTCAAAATACTGAATCCCTGACACTAACTCATACCGTCCTTGACTCTGATTACCAATCCTGATATGATGGAGGAAAATAACCCAAACAGAATAGCAATACATGCAGTTCAGAGGAGGCATGGTGTATAATTGGACTTTCCTTTGGCATTATAAAGGCTAGGTGTTATAAATCTAGTCCAATTGAAGAGAAGTAGTTCTCCATGTGTTTGTAAAGTTAACAAATATGTGAATTCCTGTCTCCCTTTCTCTGTAGCCTATTCAGCACATGTATTTTTACATGCACATATAGAATCCTACCTGGTATCCCACGTACATTCTTGTGAGGAGGCTGACATGGCAGATACAAATTGTGAGAAGAGATCACTCCTCCTAAACGCTGTTGGAACTGAAAATTCAACCTATGGGTGAGCTTTCTACTTGAACAACATGATACATAAATCCATATTCAGTAAATTAAATATTTTTGGATCTGTGGATGATATATATTTCATGATGAATTTTGATTGGCATATATATTTCTAGTTTTTAAAGTCTCTGTGTGTTTGTATTGTTTGAATGTGTGTATAATATATATATATATATATATATATATATATATATATATACACACACACACACACACACACTCTCCAGATTTTTCAAAGTATGAAATATATGTGTCTTATTATACACTCCCTAAATTCATTCATGTTCAGGTATGTGGATTTATAATTATCTTTTCAAAAGATTATTCTCAGAAATATTCATCCACCTGAAATACACATTTGTTTCCTAGTGAATGGTGCTTAGAAATCCTAATATTTCTACAGTAACTGACCGAGTTTAGCATCAATGCAAGTAGATTCCTATGATACATGATATGTATTTTGACGTTTCTTTTTTTTCGACACTGGTACATCACTGTTTCTTCAGTTGATGCACAGCATAGGATATATATTTCATCCACAAGTTCACAATTTCCAGGCATTTGGTTCACTTTCAATCACTTCCTGCTTCAGAACACATGTACTCTTGTATATTTCTGGACTGGCCTTTTCATGAGACTTCTTTCCAAACACATTATTTTCGATTTCCATAATCACTTTTCAAGCAAATCTCACACAGTCTTCATGGTAAACCAGAACCCTAACATTACCATTAGATATATAACTGGTTGGAATGAATGATTTTGTATCACTATTAGATTTCCTATATATTTTCAGGTATCAGTTCAATCCATTATGTAAATTGGAACCAGTTATATTATTTATTCACAGTATGGTCTATTCATGCATTGTCTCTATATTCATAGACCCAGGGTACACCTATCGGTGCCCCCAAATACTAATCAATACGTCTTCAAGATATTGCTCCCAGAAATGGTGGAAGAAATACTCATGTCACCTGATCTACATATACATTTTATCACAGTGATATTCTGGACACATAATGCAAAGTTCACACTTATGATTGTACCAAAGTCTAAATGCAAAGTGAGCATGGATTACTAAAAACATCCTTGTCCAGGGGCTTAATGCTCTCAAATGTCAATCCTATTGGTGACTACACAGTTGCTTCGTCCTAAGATTACATATTCAACCTCAACCCTGTTGAAAATATCTAATCCTATCACTCACTTTATACTTTGACTGATTTCCCAATGTCTCTATTGATATCTGCTTTCCTACATAATTTCCCATATTCATTATTGTGACTGACCCTTCACATGTGCTGACATTTACATCTACTCTCTAACTGACACCCTACTGCTAAAGAACTTTAGGTCCAAATGTTATACTCACTCTTCTTCCTAAACCTACTATCTTCCTAATCCTACCTACTATCCCTTTTTGACTGGATGTTCTCTTCCACATTCAATCATCCAAGGTACAAGGTCTTATGCCATTGCATATCAATTTATCTGAGACATCTGTGCAGAATGTAATTCAAAGCTAAGTATCCCAGTCAAGGGCCCAATGCCCTTCTGGGCTTCAAAGCTTACTTAGATTTCTGTTTTCATACATATACTTCACCTATATATTATTATAAATATCACAGGTTCCCAATACCATTCTTCATCCAGTAGAATGATTCCTAACCCAAATCAAACATGTTCTTACCCCTAACCATACACTGTTCCCTCAATCCAACTTTACAGAAGAGCAGGGACAGAGTTGGTCTTACAATAGAGGAATGTAGGGGATCTTCCACCTGCTGAGAACTCAAAGGTCCATGAAGAAATGATCCCTGGAGAAGATGTAGGCAGCTCTGAAGGACATGAGAGAGCAAAAGTCATCTTCCATGGCAAACAACCTGGTCAGGATGAAGGGTTGTGTCTGAATGAGCCGCACTCTTCTTAATGTAGACAAGATGGACCAAACCACGCCTGTGTGGAAATCTGTTCCTGGGTGCCTATGGAGGATATACCATTCTAACTTGTGAAAGTGTCACAGGAAGCAGGGGCAGCCTCCATCTCATAGGACCCTTGGAAGCAAATGTTAGGACAATTTGGTTGCCAAGGTAGTGACCTCATTCAGTTCCTGAAGGAAGTGACCTCACCTCACTTCTTTTGTGATGGAACTCTCTGAACTTGGCAACCAGGAAGCCGGGCACCCAGAGCCAGTTTCAGTCCCAGTCCCAGTGGGCTCACTTGTTTGCATTTACCAAGGACAGAGTCAGTCTTTCTTGGTACCTACTGATGTGAGGATGACCAAATGCCAGGAAAGCTCTGAAGAGGGGACTTTTCTGAGAAAGCAGGTAGTGAGTGGCTCACTGGTGGCTCCTGACAACCTCATTGAGTAGGCCAAGGAGGCCAGATCTGAGAGAGGACGGGCCATTTGGGGGGAACATTGTATGGCCCACCAGTCAGAAGACACTCCGGATAGTCACAGACCTACTTGGGGGAAGGAGGTGCCTTAGTGGGTGTGGGTGTGAGTTTATGGTTTTGTGTCATGTTCTGAGAATAGGTAGGAAAGGCAGTTTGTTTGGTTTGGAGTGGACTGTTTCTAGTAAGTCGTTTGACAAGGCGAGTGTTTCTATGTCTGTGTATCCCACTCTATCCCTGGTTGTAGACATTGGAAAAGAGAATGAATCAATGGATGTGTCCTGTCTAGTAGAAAACTTTCCAGCATTCATCCTTTCCAATTTATGAATGGACTGGGGCTTGCCTTATCTATGGGCAACACCTACTATCTTGCTAAGTTCCTGTTTTCTTCCTGAATTCTGGCCACTCTCCAGAATAGGCTCATGGTTTTGTGTCCAAGATATGTACCACCTCCCAGCTCTGTGACATGGCCATGTACTGGATAACTGAAGGGAATGGCAAGCATCTCAGAAAACTCAGATATCAGTGTGACCAGTAAAGTGTCAGTGGAGAAACCCTGCTTTGGGCCTTTTGCTTACCTATTGTTCTGTTGCCCTGACTCTCAGGAAGGTCTTTGCCTCAGGCTACCCCTTTGTGAAGCCTGAAGTAAACAGTTTTCAAATGGAAATGAATGGGCATCACCTGTGGCTTTTTGCTTAATTCCTGTGCAAAGGGATGTGTGTGAATCAGCCTCTTGGCCCTGTGTGAGGCTGTGGCTTAGATTCTCAGCACCTGATGGATTAAAGAAAGATCCCATGTGTGCATCCAAAGCCAAAATGGCAAAAAGAGCAGTCATTGTGGATGAAGTCTCTCGCTTTCCTCTGGAAAGTTCCTGACCTGCATCAAGTGAGAATAGGGATCCTTTGGGTCAAATGAGTTCTTCAAAGCCCTGCAGAGGCTAGCCCATAGGTTCTTGGGTTTTCTCCTGTCTCCAATTCACACAAAGAATCTATACCCGAAAGTCAGTAGGCCTCAAATTGGAGAAGCAGAGCAGTATTAATGGCAGGCGTATTTGATCACTCCTGGTTCACAGGAAGGGTGTCCAGGCCACCCTGACATTAGGCAAATGAGGGGCAGGGGAGCTTATTCTAGACACTGTCTTGGGCTGCCCCCCTCATGGAAACCTCCAGCCAGAGGTTATGATGAGTGTCTATATGGAAGAAGATTAGGGCCATGTGGCAGTGTTTTGGTTTGAATTGTGGTCATTTCTGTGGAGGTTGGAATGGATGACATGGTCCACCTGGACTTGAACTCTGGCGTGATTCCCCTTAGAGACTGAGATCTGGAACTGAACTCAGAGAAGTATTGCCATGAATTGTTTTGGGATTTTAGGAGGCCACGCATGAGAGTTGCCCTTGGAAACTGAGATCTAGGCCCAGGGTGGCTTTCCACAGAGCCCTGGGAATCTCAGCCAGGATTTCACATGATTTTATTCTTAAAGACCTGGCAGCCATAATTGAGAGTCAAAACACACATGGACCTCACATTGTAGACCTCAATGGGCCTGGCTTGATGTGACCTTTTGGCCACTCTTGGGAAGCCTTGCCTCTCAGTGTTTCTCCAGAGCTTTCATTGAAATGAGCTTCCTCACCATTTAGTGGTTCCTGAATGAATAGAAACCCACAGTGCCTCCAAGTTCATCCTGGAAAAATGGCTTGATAAATACCATGAAATATTTGAAATTCCCATGACAGGTGGCACTGGAGAACCTTTGGATGTCCTGTTGCTGATAATGAGTGTACCAGACAGTGCCTTGATTGACTGGGTTTCATGAAAATGGTGTAGAACAGAGATGCCAGTAAGTTGGAGCCTGCTGATTAGTGGGCCCAGAGCAGTGGTGTGCAGGTGTGTGATAAAAGATCTGTGGTGGGGCCATGTGGATCTGCCATTGGCTTCCACATGGCTTGTGACTGACACGGTGCAGCCAGCAGACCCTTATATGTAAAGGCATCTTGTTATATGGAGAGGTTTCCGGGCAATATTCAGAATCAGGTTGCTGTGGTCAAGGGGGCAAGCTCTGTGGGATAGAAGCCTGGTTGGTGCATTCTCCTAGGACCCTGAGTCAGCACAAGTGACAGAACTCCCTCCAGCACTGTGTCCCAGTTGAACTCCTTGTATTTCATGAAACAAATAGGAAACTCCCAGTGAAGCAGCAAGAAACACCAGGAAAAGTGGAGGATGACCAAATGGCCTCACAGTCCACACGGGAAAACACTTAGACCCCAGTGGCCACAGTTGACCTACAAAGAGAGAATTCAGCACTGCTGCCTCATGTTCGTTGGAAAATCAGAAACCATGTCCTCCAGGTCACATAGATGCAGAAAAACCTTTGATGGTCTCACTAGAAAGGAAGATAAAGCTCCTGACAACAACATATATTTCAAGGGTCCAACCTCAGAGGCAGTTTCCCAAGAAGTCTTTAGGCCAGCAGAGCTCCATGTTTGTGGAGTGTTTACCCTGTCCCTTACTTATGGAAACTCCTCTACCACCTCCAAGCTTGTGAACTCCTGAGCATTTTCCATTGTATATATGTATTCACAGATTTTCTAACTCTTCTCTTCGAATTGTGTCTTACTTGGGGCAAAGGTAATGTCAAGACATTGTTCTTGATGAGAGTGGGAAGATTTTTGTGTAGCACATCATTGCATACACATTGGATTCATTTTCCTATTTTCCATTCAAAATACTGAATCCCTGACACTAACCCATACCCTCCTAGACTCTGATTACCAATCCTGATATGATGGAGGAAAATAACCCAAACAGAATAGCAATACATGCAGTTCAGAGGAGGCATGGTGTATAATTGGACTTTCCTTTGGCATTATAAAGGCTAGGTGTTATAAATCTAGTCCAATTGAAGAGAAGTAGTTCTCCATGTGTTTGTAAAGTTAACAAATATGTGAATTCCTGTCTCCCTTTCTCTGTAGCCTATTCAGCACATGTATTTTTACATGCACATATAGAATCCTACCTGGTATCCCACATACATTCTTGTGAGGAGGCTGACATGGCAGATACAAATTGTGAGAAGAGATCACTCCTCCTAAACGCTGTTGGAACTGAAAATTCAACCTATGGGTGAGCTTTCTACTTGAACAACATGATACATAAATCCATATTCAGTAAATTAAATATTTTTGGATCTGTGGATGATATATATTTCATGATGAATTTTGATTGGCATATATATTTCTACTTTTGAAAGTCTCTGTGTGTTTGTATTGTTTGAATGTGTGTATATATATATATATATAAATATATATATATACACACACACACACACACACACACACACACTCTCTCTCTCCAGATTTTTCAAAGTATGAAATATATGTGTCTTATTATACACTCCCTAAATTCATTCATGTTCAGGTATGTGGATTTATAATTATCTTTTCAAAAGATTATTCTCAGAAATATTCATCCACCTGAAATACACATTTGTTTCCTAGTGAATGGTGCTTAGAAATCCTAATATTTCTACAGTAACTGACCGAATTTAGCATCAATGCAAGCAGATTCCTATGATACATGATATGTATTTTGACGTTTCTTTTTTTTCCACACTGGTACATCACTGTTTCTTCAGTTGATGCACAGCATAGGATATATATTTCATCCACAAGTTCACAATTTCCAGGCATTTGGTTCACTTTCAATCACTTCCTGCTTCAGAACACATGTACTCTTGTATATTTCTGGACTGGCCTTTTCATGAGACTTCTTTCCAAACACATTATTTTCGATTTCCATAATCACTTTTCAAGCAAATCTCACACAGCTTTCATGGTAAACCATATCCCTAACATTACCATTAGATATATAACTGGTTGGAATGAATGATTTTGTATCAATATTAGATTTCCTATATATTTTCAGGTATCAGTTCAATCCATTATGTAAATTGGAACCAGTTATAATATTTATTCACAGTATGGTCTATTCATGCATTGTCTCTATATTCATAGACCCAGGGTACACCTATTGGTGCCCCCAAATACTAATCAATACGTCTTCAAGATATTGCTCCCAGAAATGGTGGAAGAAATACTCATGTCACCTGATCTACATATATATTTTATCACAGTGATATTCTGGACACATAATGCAAAGTTCACACTTATGATTGTACCAAAGTCTAAATGCAAAGTGAGCATGGATTACTAAAAACATCCTTGTCCAGGGGCTTAATGCTCTCAAATGTCAATCCTATTGGTGACTACACAGTTGCTTCGTCCTAAGATTACATATTCAACCTCAACCCTGTTGAAAATATCTAATCCTATCACTCACTTTATACTTTGACTGATTTCCCAATGTCTCTATTGATATCTGCTTTCCTACATAATTTCCCATATTCATTATTGTGACTGACCCTTCACATGTGCTGACATTTACATCTACTCTCTGACACCCTACTGCTAAAGAACTTTAGGTCCAAATGTTATCCTCACTGTTCTTCCTAAACCTACTATCTTCCTAATCCTACCTACTATCCCTTTTTGACTGGATGTTCTCTTCCACATTCAATCATCCAAGGTACAAGGTCTTATGCCATGGCATATCAATTTATCTGAGACATCTGTGCAGAATGTAATTCAAAGCTAAGTATCCCAGTCAAGGGCCCAATGCCCTTCTGGGCTTCAAAGCTTACTTGGATTTCTGTTTTCATACATATACTTCACCTATATATTATTATAAATATCACAGGTTCCCAATACCATTCTTCATCCAGTAGAATGATTCCTAACCCAAATCAAACATGTTCTTACCCCTAACCATACACTGTTCCATCAATCCAACTTTACAAAAGAGCAGGGACAGAGTTTGTCTTACAATAGAGGAATGTAGGGGATCTTCCACCTGCTGAGAACTTAAAGGTCCATGGAGAAATGATCCCGGGAGAAGATGTAGGCAGCTCTGAAGGACATGAGAGAGCAAAAGTCATCTTCCATGGCAAAAAACCTGGTCAGGATGAAGGGGTGTGTCTGAATGAGCCGCACTCTTCTTAATGTAGACAAGATGGACCAAACCAGGCCTTGTGGAAAGCTGTTCCTGGGTGCCTATGGAGGATATACCGTTCTAACTTGTGAAAGTGTCACAGGAAGCAGGGGCAGCCTCCATCTCATAGGACCCTTGGAAGCAACTGTTAGGACAATTTGGTTGCCAAGGCAGTGACCTCATTCAGTTCCTGAAGGAAGTGACCTCACCTCACTTCCTTGGAGATGGAACTCTCTGAACTTGGCAAGCAGAAAGCCAGGCACCCAGAGCCAGTTTCAGTCCCAGTCCCAGTGGGCTCACTTGTTTGCATTTACCAAGGACAGAGTCAGTCTTTCTTGGTACCTACTGATGTGAGGATGACCAAATGCCAGGAAAGCTCTGAAGAGGGGACTTTTCTGAGAAAGCAGGTAGTGAGTGGCTCACTGGTGGCTCCTGACAACTTCATTGAGTAGGCCAAGGAGGCCAGATCTGAGAGAGGACGGGCCATTTTGGGGGAACATTGTATGGCCCACCAGTCAGAAGACACTCCGGATAGTCACAGACCTACTTGGGGGAAGGAGGTGCCTTAGTGGGTGTGGGTGTTAGTTTATGGTTTTGTGTCATGTTCTGAGAATAGGTAGGAAAGGCAGTTTGTTTGGTTTGGAGTGGACTGTTTCTAGTAAGTCGTTTGACAAGGCGAGTGTTTCTATGTCTGTGTATCCCACTGTATCCCTGGTTGTAGACATTGGAAAAGAGAATGAATCAATGGATGTGTCCTGTCTAGTAGAAAACTTTCCAGCATTCATCCTTTCCAATTTATGAATGGACTGGGGCTTGCCTTATCTATGGGCAACACCTACTATCTTGCTAAGTTCCTGTTTTCTTCCTGAATTCTGGCCACTCTCCAGAATAGGCTCATAGTTTTGTGTCCAAGATATGTATCACCTCCCAGCTCTGTGACATGGCCATGTACTGGATAACTGAAGGGAATGGCAAGCATCTCAGAAAACTCAGATATCAGTGTGACCAGTAAAGTGTCAGTGGAGAAACCCTGCTTTGGGCCTTTTGCTTACCTATTGTTCTGTTGCCCTGACTCTCAGGAAGGTCTTTGCCTCAGGCTACCCCTTTGTGAAGCCTGAAGTAAACAGTTTTCAAATGGAAATGAATGGGCATCACCTGTGGCTTTTTGCTTAATTCCTGTGCAAAGGGATGTGTGTGAATCAGCCTCTTGGCCCTGTGTGAGGCTGTGGCTTAGATTCTCAGCACCTGAAGGATTAAAGAAAGATCCCATGTGTGCATCCAAAGCCAAAATGGCAAAAAGAGCAGTCATTGTGGATGAAGTCTCTCACTTTCCTCTGGAAAGTTCCTGACCTGCATCAAGTGAGAATAGGGATCCTTTGGGTCAAATGAGTTCTTCAAAGCCCTGCAGAGGCTAGCCCATAGGTTCTTGCGTTTTCTCCTGTCTCCAATTCACACAAAGAATCTATACCCGAAAGTCAGTAGGCCTCAAATTGGAGAAGCAGAGCAGTATTAATGGCAGGCGTATTTGATCACGCCTGGTTCACAGGAAGGGTGTCCAGGCCACCCTGACATTAGGCAAATGAGGGGCAGGGGAGCTTATTCTAGACACTGTCTTGGGCTGCCCCCCTCATGGAAACCTCCAGCCAGAGGTTATGATGAGTGTCTATATGGAAGAAGATGAGGGCCATGTGGCAGTGTTTTGGTTTGAATTTTGGGCATTTGTGAGGCATTTGGAAGGGATGACTGGGTCCACCTGGGCTTGAACTCTGGCGTGATTCCCCTTAGAGGCTGAGTTCTGGAACTGAACTCAGAGAAGTATTGCCATGAATTGTGTTGGGATTTTAGGAGGCCACGCATGAGAGTTGCCCCTTGGAAACTGAGATCTAGGCCCAGGGTGGCTTTCCACAGAGCACTGGGAATCTCAGCCAGGATATCACATGATTTTATTCTTAAAGACCTGGCAGCCATAATTGAGAGTCAAAACACACATGGACCTCACATTGTAGACCACAAATGGGCCTGGTTTGATGTGACCTTTTGGCCAGTCTTGGGAAGCCTTGCCTCTGAGTGTTTCTCCAGAGCTTTCATTGAAATGAGCTTCCTCACCATTTAGTGGTTCCTGAATGAATAGAAACCCACAGTGCCTCCAAGTTCATCCTGGAAAAATGGCTTGATAAATACCATGAAATTTTTGAAATTCCCATGACCAGGTGGCACTGGAGAACCTTTGGATGTCCTGTTGCTGATCATGAGTGTACCAGACAGTGCCTTGATTCACTGGGTTTCATGAAAATGGTGTAGAACAGAGATGCCAGTAAGTTGGAGCCTGCTGATTAGTGGGCCTAGAGCAGTGGTGTGCAGGTGTGTGATAAAACATCTGTGGTGGGGCCATGTGGATCTGCCATTGGCTTCCACATGGCTTGTGACTGACACGGTGCAGCCAGCAGACCCTTATATGTAAAGGCATCTTGTTATATGGAGAGGTTTCCGGGCAATGTTCAGAATCAGGATGCTATGGTCAAGGGGGCAAGCTCTGTGGGATAGAAGCCTGGTTGGTGCATTCTCCTAGGACCCTGAGTCAGCACACGTGACAGAACTCCCTCCAGCACTGTGTCCCAGTTGAACTCCTTGTATTTCATGAAGCAAATAGGAAACTCCCAGTGAAGCAGCAAGAAACACCAGGAAAAGTGGAGGATGACCAAAAGGCCTCACAGTCCACACGGGGAAACACTTAGACCCCAGTGGCCACAGTTTACCTACAAAGAGAGAATTCAGCACTGCTGCCTCATGTTCATTGGAAAATCAGAAACCATGTCCTCCACGCCACATAGATGCAGAAAAAGCTTTGATGGTCTCACTACAAAGGAAGATAAAGCTCCTGACAACAACATATATTTCAAGGGTCCAACCTCAGAGGCAGTTTCCCAAGAAGTCTTTAGGCCAGCAGAGCTCCATGTTTGTGGAGTGTTTACCCTGTCCCTTACTTATGGAAACTCCTCTACCACCTCCAAGCTTGTGAACTCCTGAGCATTTTCCATTGTATATATGTATTCACAGATTTTCTAACTCTTCTCTTCGAATTGTGTCTTACTTGGGGCAAAGGTAATGTCAAGGCATTGTTCTTGATGAGAGTGGGAAGATTTTTGTGTAGCACATCATTGCATACACATTGGATTCATTTTCCTATTTTCCATTCAAAATACTGAATCCCTGACACTAACTCATACCGTCCTTGACTCTGATTACCAATCCTGATATGATGGAGGAAAATAACCCAAACAGAATAGCAATACATGCAGTTCAGAGGAGGCATGGTGTATAATTGGACTTTCCTTTGGCATTATAAAGGCTAGGTGTTATAAATCTAGTCCAATTGAAGAGAAGTAGTTCTCCATGTGTTTGTAAAGTTAACAAATATGTGAATTCCTGTCTCCCTTTCTCTGTAGCCTATTCAGCACATGTATTTTTATATGCACATATAGAATCCTACCTGGTATCCCACGTACATTCTTGTGAGGAGGCTGACATGGCAGATACAAATTGTGAGAAGAGATCACTCCTCCTCAACGCTGTTGGAACTGAAAATTCAACCTATGGGTGAGCTTTCTACTTGAACAACATGATACATAAATCCATATTCAGTAAATTAAATATTTTTGGATCTGTGGATGATATATATTTCATGATGAATTTTGATTGGCATATATATTTCTAGTTTTTAAAGTCTCTGTGTGTTTTTATTGTTTGAATGTGTGTATAATATATATATATATATATATATATATATATATATATATATATATATACACACACACACACACACACACACACTCTCCAGATTTTTCAAAGTATGAAATATATGTGTCTTATTATACACTCCCTAAATTCATTCATGTTCAGGTATGTGGATTTATAATTATCTTTTCAAAAGATTATTCTCAGAAATATTCATCCACCTGAAATACACATTTGTTTCCTAGTGAATGGTGCTTAGAAATCCTAATATTTCTACAGTAACTGACCGAGTTTAGCATCAATGCAAGTAGATTCCTATGATACATGATATGTATTTTGACGTTTCTTTTTTTTTCGACACTGGTACATCACTGTTTCTTCAGTTGATGCACAGCATAGGATATATATTTCATCCACAAGTTCACAATTTCCAGGCATTTGGTTCACTTTCAATCACTTCCTGCTTCAGAACACATGTACTCTTGTATATTTCTGGACTGGCCTTTTCATGAGACTTCTTTCCAAACACATTATTTTCGATTTCCATAATCACTTTTCAAGCAAATCTCACACAGTCTTCATGGTAAACCAGAACCCTAACATTACCATTAGATATATAACTGGTTGGAATGAATGATTTTGTATCACTATTAGATTTCCTATATATTTTCAGGTATCAGTTCAATCCATTATGTAAATTGGAACCAGTTATATTATTTATTCACAGTATGGTCTATTCATGCATTGTCTCTATATTCATAGACCCAGGGTACACCTATCGGTGCCCCCAAATACTAATCAATACGTCTTCAAGATATTGCTCCCAGAAATGGTGGAAGAAATACTCATGTCACCTGATCTACATATACATTTTATCACAGTGATATTCTGGACACATAATGCAAAGTTCACACTTATGATTGTACCAAAGTCTAAATGCAAAGTGAGCATGGATTACTAAAAACATCCTTGCCCAGGGGCTTAATGCTCTCAAATGTCAATCCTATTGGTGACTACACAGTTGCTTCGTCCTAAGATTACATATTCAACCTCAACCCTGTTGAAAATATCTAATGCTATCACTCACTTTATACTTTGACTGATTTCCCAATGTCTCTATTGATATCTGCTTTCCTACATAATTTCCCATATTCATTATTGTGACTGACCCTTCACATGTGCTGACATTTACATCTACTCTCTAACTGACACCCTACTGCTAAAGAACTTTAGGTCCAAATGTTATACTCACTCTTCTTCCTAAACCTACTATCTTCCTAATCCTACCTACTATCCCTTTTTGACTGGATGTTCTCTTCCACATTCAATCATCCAAGGTACAAGGTCTTATGCCATTGCATATCAATTTATCTGAGACATCTGTGCAGAATGTAATTCAAAGCTAAGTATTCCAGTCAAGGGCCCAATGCCCTTCTGGGCTTCAAAGCTTACTTAGATTTCTGTTTTCATACATATACTTCACCTATATATTATTATAAATATCAAAGGTTCCCAATACCATTCTTCATCCAGTAGAATGATTCCTAACCCAAATCAAACATGTTCTTACCCGTAACCATACACTGTTCCCTCAATCCAACTTTACAGAAGAGCAGGGATAGAGTTGGTCTTACAATAGAGGAATGTAGGGGATCTTCCACCTGCTGAGAACTCAAAGGTCCATGCAGAAATGATCCCTGGAGAAGATGTAGGCAGCTCTGAAGGACATGAGAGAGCAAAAGTCATCTTCCATGGCAAACAATCTGGTCATGATGAAGGGGTGTGTCTGTATGAGCCTCACTCTTTTTAATGTAGACAACATGGACCAAACCAGGCCTTGTGGAAAGCTGTTCCTGGGTGCCTATGGAGGATATACCATTCTAACTTGTGTTAGAATGTGTGTGAAAGTGTCACAGGAAGCAGGGGCAGCCTCCATCTCATAGGACCCTTGGAAGCAACTGTTAGGACAATTTGGTTGCCAAGGCAGTGACCTCATTCAGTTCCTGAAGGAAGTGACCTCACCTCACTTCTTTTGTGATGGAACTCTCTGAACTTGGCAACCAGGAAGCCAGGCACCCAGAGCCAGTTTCAGTCCCAGTCCCAGTGGGCTGACTTGTTTGCATTTACCAAGGACAGAGTCAGTCTTTCTTGGTACCTACTGATGTGAGGATGACCAAATGCCAGGAGCTCTGAAGAGGGGACTTTTCTGAGAAAGCAGGTAGTGAGTGGCTCACTGGTGGCTCCTGACAACCTCATTGAGTAGGCCAAGGAGGCCAGATCTGAGAGAGGACGGGCCATTTGGGGGGAACATTGTATGGCCCACCAGTCAGAAGACACTCCGGATAGTCACAGACCTACTTGGGGGAAGGAGGTGCCTTAGTGGGTGTGGGTGTGAGTTTATGGTTTTGTGTCATGTTCTGAGAATAGGTAGGAAAGGCAGTTTGTTTGGTTTGGAGTGGACTGTTTCTAGTAAGTCGTTTGACAAGGCGAGTGTTTCTATGTCTGTGTATCCCACTGTATCCCTGGTTGTAGACATTGGAAAAGAGAATGAATCAATGGATGTGTCCTGTCTAGTAGAAAACATTCCAGCTTTCATCCTTTCCAATTTATGAATGGACTGGGGCTTGCCTTATCTATGGGCAACACCTACTATCTTGCTAAGTTCCTGTTTTCTTCCTGAATTCTGGCCACTCTCCAGAATAGGCTCATGGTTTTGTGTCCAAGATATGTACCACCTCCCAGCTCTGTGACATGGCCATGTACTGGATAACTGAAGGGAATGGCAAGCATCTCAGAAAACTCAGCTATCAGTGTGACCAGTAAAGTGTCAGTGGAGAAACCCTGCTTTGGGCCTTTTGCTTACCTATTGTTCTGTTGCCCTGACTCTCAGGAAGGTCTTTGCCTCAGGCTACCCCTTTGTGAAGCCTGAAGTAAACAGTTTTCAAATGGAAATGAATGGGCATCACCTGTGGCTTTTTGCTTAATTCCTGTGCAAAGGGATGTGTGTGAATCAGCCTCTTGGCCCTGTGTGAGGCTGTGGCTTAGATTCTCAGCACCTGATGGATTAAAGAAAGATCCCATGTGTGCATCCAAAGCCAAAATGGCAAAAAGAGCAGTCATTGTGGATGAAGTCTCTCGCTTCCCTCTGGAAAGTTCCTGACCTGCATCAAGTGAGAATAGGGATCCTTTGGGTCAAATGAGTTCTTCAAAGCCCTGCAGAGGCTAGCCCATAGGTTCTTGGGTTTTCTCATGTCTCCAATTCACACAAAGAATCTATACCCGAAAGTCAGTAGGCCTCAAATTGGAGAAGCAGAGCAGTATTAATGGCAGGCATATTTGATCACTCCTGGTTCACAGGAAGGGTGTCCAGGCCACCCTGACATTAGGCAAATGAGGGGCAGGGGAGCTTATTCTAGACACTGTCTTGGGCTGCCCCCCTCATGGAAACCTCCAGCCAGAGGTTATGATGAGTGTCTATATGGAAGAAGATGAGGGCCATGTGGCAGTGTTTTGGTTTGAACTCTGGGCATTTGTGAGGCATTTGGAAGGGATGACTGGGTCCACCTGGTCTTGAACTCTGGCGTGATTCCCCTTAGAGACTGAGTTCTGGAACTGAACTCAGAGAAGTATTGCCATGAATTGTGTTGGGAATTTAGGAGGCCACGCATGAGAGTTGCCCTTGGAAACTGAGATCTAGGCCCAGGGTGGCTTTCCACAGAGCACTGGGAATCTCAGCCAGGATATCACATGATTTTATTCTTAAAGACCTGGCAGCCATAATTGAGAGTCAAAACACACATGGACCTCACATTGTAGACCCCAAATGGGCCTGGTTTGATGTGACCTTTTGGCCAGTCTTGGGAAGCCTTGCCTCTGAGTGTTTCTCCAGAGCTTTCATTGAAATGAGCTTCCTCACCATTTAGTGGTTCCTGAAGGAATAGAAACCCACAGTGCCTCCAAGTTCATCCTGGAAAAATGGCTTGATAAATACCATGAAATTTTTGAAATTCCCATGACCAGGTGGCACTGGAGAACCTTTGGATGTCCTGTTGCTGATCATGAGTGTACCAGACAGTGCCTTGATTGACTGGGTTTCATGAAAATGGTGTAGAACAGAGATGCCAGTAAGTTGGAGCCTGCTGATTAGTGGGCCTAGAGCAGTGGTGTGCAGGTGTGTGATAAAACATCTGTGGTGGGGCCATGTGGATCTGCCATTGGCTTCCACATGGCTTGTGACTGACACGGTGCAGCCAGCAGACCCTTATATGTAAAGGCATCTTGTTATATGGAGAGGTTTCCGGGCAATATTCAGAATCTGGTTGCTGTGGTCAAGGGGGCAAGCTCTGTGTTATAGAAGCCTGGTTGGTGCATTCTCCTAGGACCCTGAGTCAGCACACGTGACAGAACTCCCTCCAGCACTGTGTCCCAGTTGAACTCCTTGTATTTCATGAAGCAAATAGGAAACTCCCAGTGAAGCAGCAAGAAACACCAGGAAAAGTGGAGGATGACCAAATGGCCTCACAGTCCACACGGGGAAACACTTTGACCCCAGTGGCCACAGTTGACCTACAAAGAGAGAATTCAGCACTGCTGCCTCATGTTCGTTGGAAAATCAGAAACCATGTCCTCCAGGTCACATAGATGCAGAAAAAGCTTTGATGGTCTCACTACAAAGGAAGATAAAGCTCCTGACAAAAACATATATTTCAAGGGTCCAACCTCAGAGGCAGTTTCCCAAGAAGTCTTTAGGCCAGCAGAGCTCCATGTTTGTGGAGTGTTTACCCTGTCCCTTACTTATGGAAACTCCTCTACCACCTCCAAGCTTGTGAACTCCTGAGCATTTTCCATTGTATATATGTATTCACAGATTTTCTAACTCTTCTCTTCGAATTGTGTCTTACATGGGGCAAAGGTAATGTCAAGGCATTGTTCTAGATGAGAGTGGGAAGATTTTTGTGTAGCACATCATTGCATACACATTGGATTCATTTTCCTATTTTCCATTCAAAATACTGAATCTCTGACACTAACCCATACCCTCCTAGACTCTGATTACCAATCCTGATATGATGGAGGAAAATAACCCAAACAGAGTAGCAATACATGAAGTTCAGAGGAGGCATGGTGTATAATTGGACTTTCCTTTGGCATTATAAAGGCTAGGTGTTATAAATCTAGTCCAATTTAAGAGAAGTAGTTCTCCATGTGTTTGTAAAGTTAACAAATATGTGAATTCCTGTCTCCCTTTCTCTGCAGCCTATTCAGCACATGTATTTTTACATGCACATATAGAATCCTACTTGGTATCCCACGTACATTCTTGTGAGGAGGCTGATATGGCAGATACAAATTGTGAGAAGAGATCACTCCTCCTAAACGCTGTTGGAACTGAAAATTCAACCTATGGGTGAGCTTTCTACTTGAACAACATGATACATAAATCCACATTCAGTAAATTAAATATTTTTGGATCTGTGGATGATTTATATTTCATGATGAATTTTGATTGGCTTATATATTTCTAATTTTTAAAGTCTCTGTGTGTTTGTATTGTTTGAATGTGTATATATATATATATATATATATATATATATATATACACACATACACACACACACACTCTCTCTCCAGATTTTTCAAAGTATGAAATATATGTGTCTTATTATACACTCCCTAAATTCATTCATGTTCAGGTATGTGGATTTATAATTATCTTTTCAAAAGATTATTCTCAGAAATATTCATCCACCTGAAATACACATTTGTTTCCTAGTGAATGGTGCTTAGAAATCCTCATATTTCTACAGTAACTGACCGAATTTAGCATCAATGCAAGTAGATTCCTATGATTCATGATATATATTTTGACGTTTCTTTTTTTTCGACACTGGTACATCACTGTTTCTTCAGATGATGCACGGCATAGGATATATATTTCATTCACAAGTTCACAATTTCCAGGCATTTGGTTCACTTTCAATCACTTCCTGCTTCAGAACACATGTACTCTTGTATATTGCTGGACTGGCCTTTTCATGAGACTTCTTTCCAAACACATTATTTTCGATTTCCATAATCACTTTTCAAGCAAATCTCACACAGCCTTCATGGTAAACCATAACCCTAACATTACCATTAGATATATAACTGGTTGGAATGAATGTTTTTGTATCAATATTAGATTTCCTATATATTTTCAGGTATCAGTTCAATCCATTATGTAAATTGGAACCAGTTATATTATTTATTCACAGTATGGTCTATTCATGCATTGTCTCTATATTCATAGACCCAGGGTACACCTATCGGTGCCCCCAAATACTAATCAATACGTCTTCAAGATATTGCTCCCAGAAATGGTGGAAGAAATACTCATGTCACCTGATCTACATATACATTTTATCACAGTGATATTCTGGACACATAATGCAAAGTTCACACTTATGATTGTACCAAAGTCTAAATGCAAAGTGAGCATGGATTACTAAAAACATCCTTGCCCAGGGGCTTAATGCTCTCAAATGTCAATCCTATTGGTGACTACACAGTTGCTTCGTCCTAAGATTACATATTCAACCTCAACCCTGTTGAAAATATCTAATCCTATCACTCACTTTATACTTTGACTGATTTCCCAATGTCTCTATTGATATCTGCTTTCCTACATAATTTCCCATATTCATTATTGTGACTGACCCTTCACATGTGCTGACATTTACATCTACTCTCTAACTGACACCCTACTGCTAAAGAACTTTAGGTCCAAATGTTGTACTCACTCTTCTTCCTAAACCTACTATCTTCCTAATCCTACCTACTAACCCTTTTTGACTGGATGTTCTCTTCCACATTCAATCATCCAAGGTACAAGGTCTTATGCCATTGCATATCAATTTATCTGAGACATCTGTGCAGAATGTAATTCAAAGCTAAGTATCCCAGTCAAGGGCCCAATGCCCTTCTGGGCTTCAAAGCTTACTTAGATTTCTGTTTTCATACATATACTTCACCTATATATTATTATAAATATCACAGGTTCCCAATACCATTCTTCATCCAGTAGAATGATTCCTAACCCAAATCAAACATGTTCTTACCCCTAACCATACACTGTTCCCTCAATCCAACTTTACAAAAGAGCAGGGACAGAGTTGGTCTTACAATAGAGGAATGTAGGGGATCTTCCACCTGCTGAGAACTTAAAGGTCCATGCAGAAATGATCCCTGGAGAAGATGTAGGCAGCTCTGAAGGACATGAGAGGGCAAAAGTCATCTTCCATGGCAAAAAACCTGGTCAGGATGAAGGGTTGTGTCTGAATGAGCCGCACTCTTCTTAATGTAGACAAGATGGACCAAACCAGGCCTGTGTGGAAAGCTGTTCCTGGGTGCCTATGGAGGATATACCGTTCTAACTTGTGAAAGTGTCACAGGAAGCAGGGGCAGCCTCCATCTCATAGGACCCTTGGAAGCAACTGTTAGGACAATTTGGTTGCCAAGGCAGTGACCTCATTCAGTTCCTGAAGGAAGTGACCTCACCTCACTTCCTTGGAGATGGAACTCTCTGAACTTGGCAACCAGAAAGCCAGGCACCCAGAGCCAGTTTCAGTCCCAGTCCCAGTGGGCTCACTTGTTTGCATTTACCAAGGACAGAGTCAGTCTTTCTTGGTACCTACTGATGTGAGGATGACCAAATGCCAGGAAAGCTCTGAAGAGGGGACTTTTCTGAGAAAGCAGGTAGTGAGTGGCTCACTGGTGGCTCCTGACAACTTCATTGAGTAGGCCAAGGAGGCCAGATCTGAGAGAGGACGGGCCATTTTGGGGGAACATTGTATGGCCCACCAGTCAGAAGACACTCCGGATAGTCACAGACCTACTTGGGGAAGGAGGTGCCTTAGTGGGTGTGGGTGTTAGTTTATGGTTTTGTGTCATGTTCTGAGAATAGGTAGGAAAGGCAGTTTGTTTGGTTTGGAGTGGCCTGTTTCTAGTAAGTCGTTTGACAAGGCGAGTGTTTCTATGTCTGTGTATCCCACTGTATCCCTGGTTGTAGACATTGGAAAAGAGAATGAATCAATGGATGTGTCCTGTCTAGTAGAAAACTTTCCAGCATTCATCCTTTCCAATTTATGAATGGACTGGGGCTTGCCTTATCTATGGGCAACACCTACTATCTTGCTAAGTTCCTGTTTTCTTCCTGAATTCTGGCCACTCTCCAGAATAGGCTCATGGTTTTGTGTCCAAGATATGTACCACCTCCCAGCTCTGTGACATGGCCATGTACTGGATAACTGAAGGGAATGGCAAGCATCTCAGAAAACTCAGATATCAGTGTGACCAGTAAAGTGTCAGTGGAGAAACCCTGCTTTGGGCCTTTTGCTTACCTATTGTTCTGTTGCCCTGACTCTCAGGAAGGTCTTTGCCTCAGGCTACCCCTTTGTGAAGCCTGAAGTAAACAGTTTTCAAATGGAAATGAATGGGCATCACCTGTGGCTTTTTGCTTAATTCCTGTGCAAAGGGATGTGTGTGAATCAGCCTCTTGGCCCTGTGTGAGGCTGTGGCTTAGATTCTCAGCACCTGATGGATTAAAGAAAGATCCCATGTGTGCATCCAAAGCCAAAATGGCAAAAAGAGCAGTCATTGTGGATGAAGTCTCTCGCTTTCCTCTGGAAAGTTCCTGACCTGCATCAAGTGAGAATAGGGATCCTTTGGGTCAAATGAGTTCTTCAAAGCCCTGCAGAGGCTAGCCCATAGGTTCTTGGGTTTTCTCATGTCTCCAATTCACACAAAGAAATCTATACCCGAAAGTCAGTAGGCCTCAAATTGGAGAAGCAGAGCAGTATTAATGGCAGGCGTATTTGATCACTCCTGGTTCACAGGAAGGGTGTCCAGGCCACCCTGACATTAGGCAAATGAGGGGCAGGGGAGCTTATTCTAGACACTGTCTTGGGCTGCCCCCCTCATGGAAACCTCCAGCCAGAGGTTAGGATGAATGTCTATATGGAAGAAGATGAGGGCCATGTGGCAGTGTTTTGGTTTGAATTTTGGGCATTTGTGAGGCATTTGGAAGGGATGACTGGGTCCACCTGGGCTTGAACTCTGGCGTGATTCCCCTTAGAGACTGAGTTCTGGAACTGAACTCAGAGAAGTATTGCCATGAATTGTGTTGGGATTTTAGGAGGCCACGCATGAGAGTTGCCCTTGGAAACTGAGATCAAGGCCCAGGGTGGCTTTCCACAGAGCACTGGGAATCTCAGCCAGGATATCACATGATTTTA
Source organism: Urocitellus parryii (assembly GCF_045843805.1). NCBI lineage: Eukaryota > Metazoa > Chordata > Mammalia > Rodentia > Sciuridae > Urocitellus > Urocitellus parryii. The sequence continues at coordinate 105,309 of NW_027551782.1, read as the reverse complement.
TTCTTAAAGACCTGGCAGCCATAATTGAGAGTCAAAACACACATGGACCTCACATTGTAGACCCCAAATGGGCCTGGTTTGATGTGACCTTTTGGCCAGTCTTGGGAAGCCTTGCCTCTGAGTGTTTCTCCAGAGCTTTCATTGAAATGAGCTTCCTCACCATTTAGTGGTTCCTGAATGAATAGAAACCCACAGTGCCTCCAAGTTCATCCTGGAAAAATGGCTTGATAAATACCATGAAATTTTTGAAATTCCCATGACCAGGTGGCACTGGAGAACCTTTGGATGTCCTGTTGGTGATCATGAGTGTACCAGACAGTGCCTTGATTGACTGGGTTTCATGAAAATGGTGTAGAACAGAGATGCCAGTAAGTTGGAGCCTGCTGATTAGTGGGCCTAGAGCAGTGGTGTGCAGGTGTGTGATAAAACATCTGTGGTGGGGCCATGTGGATCTGCCATTGGCTTCCACATGGCTTGTGACTGACACAGTGCAGCCAGCAGACCCTTATATGTAAAGGCATCTTGTTATATGGAGAGGTTTCCGGGCAATGTTCAGAATCAGGTTGCTGTGGTCAAGGGGGCAAGCTCTGTGGTATGGAAGCCTGGTTGGTGCATTCTCCTAGGACCCTGAGTCAGCACAAGTGACAGAACTCCCTCCAGCACTGTGTCCCAGTTGAACTCCTTGTATTTCATGAAGCAAATAGGAAACTCCCAGTGAAGCAGCAAGAAACACCAGGAAAAGTGGAGGATGACCAAATGGCCTCACAGTCCACACGGGGAAACACTTAGACCCCAGTGGCCACAGTTGACCTACAAAGAGAGAATTCAGCACTGCTGCCTCATGTTCATTGGAAAATCAGAAACCATGTCCTCCAGGTCACATAGATGCAGAAAAAGCTTTGATGGTCTCACTACAAAGGAAGATAAAGCTCCTGACAACAACATATATTTCAAGGGTCCAACCTCAGAGGCAGTTTCCCAAGAAGTCTTTAGGCCAGCAGAGCTCCATGTTTGTGGAGTGTTTACCCTGTCCCTTACTTATGGAAACTCCTCTACCACCTCCAAGCTTGTGAACTCCTGAGCATTTTCCATTGTATATATGTATTCACAGATTTTCTACCTCTTCTCTTCGAATTGTGTCTTACTTGGGGCAAAGATAATGTCAAGGCATTGTTCTTGATGAGAGTGGGAAGATTTTTGTGTAGCACAAAATTGCATACACATTGGATTCATTTTCCTATTTTCCATTCAAAATACTGAATCCCTGACACTAACCCATACCCTCCTAGACTCTGATTACCAATCCTGATATGATGGAGGAAAATAACCCAAACAGAATAGCAATACATGCAGTTCAGAGGAGGCATGGTGTATAATTGGACTTTCCTTTGGCATTATAAAGGCTAGGTGTTATAAATCTAGTCCAATTGAAGAGAAGTAGTTCTCCATGTGTTTGTAAAGTTAACAAATATGTGAATTCCTGTCTCCCTTTCTCTGTAGCCTATTCAGCACATGTATTTTTACATGCACATATAGAATCCTACCTGGTATCCCACGTACATTCTTGTGAGGAGGCTGACATGGCAGATACAAATTGTGAGAAGAGATCACTCCTCCTAAACGCTGTTGGAACTGAAAATTCAACCTATGGGTGAGCTTTCTACTTGAGCAACATGATACATAAATCCATATTCAGTAAATTAAATATTTTTGGATCTGTGGATGATATATATTTCATGATGAATTTTGATTGGCATATATATTTCTACTTTTTAAAGTCTCTGTGTGTTTGTATTGTTTCAATGTGTGTATATATATATATATATATATATATATATATATATATACACACACACACACACACACACACACACTCTCTCCAGATTTTTCAAAGTATGAAATATATGTGTCTTATTATACACTCCCTAAATTCATTCATGTTCAGGTATGTGGATTTATAATTATCTTTTCAAAAGATTATTCTCAGAAATATTCATGCACCTGAAATACACATTTGTCTCCTAGTGAATGGTGCTTAGAAATCCTAATATTTCTACAGTAACTGACCGAGTTTAGCATCAATGCAAGTAGATTCCTATGATACATGATATGTATTTTGACGTTTCTTTTTTTTCGACACTGGTACATCACTGTTTCTTCAGTTGATGCACAGCATAGGATATATATTTCATCCACAAGTTCACAATTTCCAGGCATTTGGTTCACTTTCAATCACTTCCTGCTTCAGAACACATGTACTCTTGTATATTTCTGGACTGGCCTTTTCATGAGACTTCTTTCCAAACCCATTATTTTCGATTTCCATAATCACTTTTCAAGCAAATCTCACACAGCCTTCATGGTAAACCAGAACCCTAACATTACCATTAGATATATAACTGGTTGGAATGAATGATTGTGTATCAATATTAGATTTCCTATATATTTTCAGGTATCAGTTCAATCCATTATGTAAATTGGAACCAGTTATATTATTTATTCACAGTATGGTCTATTCATGCATTGTCTCTATATTCATAGACCCAGGGTACACCTATTGGTGCCCCCAAATACTAATCAATACGTCTTCAAGATATTGCTCCCAGAAATGGTGGAAGAAATACTCATGTCACCTGATCTACATATACATTTTATCACAGTGATATTCTGGACACATAATGCAAAGTTCACACTTATGATTGTACCAAAGTCTAAATGCAAAGTGAGCATGGATTACTAAAAACATCCTTGCCCAGGGGCTTAATGCTCTCAAATGTCAATCCTATTGGTGACTACACAGTTGCTTCGTCCTAAGATTACATATTCAACCTCAACCCTGTTGAAAATATCTAATCCTATCACTCACTTTATACTTTGACTGATTTCCCAATGTCTCTATTGATATCTGCTTTCCTACATAATTTCCCATATTCATTATTGTGACTGACCCTTCACATGTGCTGACATTTACATCTACTCTCTAACTGACACCCTACTGCTAAAGAACTTTAGGTCCAAATGTTATACTCACTCTTCTTCCTAAACCTACTCTCTTCCTAATCCTACCTACTATCCCTTTTTGACTGGATGTTCTCTTCCACATTCAATCATCCAAGGTACAAGGTCTTATGCCATTGCATATCAATTTATCTGAGACATCTGTGCAGAATGTAATTCAAAGCTAAGTATCCCAGTCAAGGGCCCAATGCCCTTCTGGGCTTCAAAGCTTACTTAGATTTCTGTTTTCATACATATACTTCACCTATATATTATTATAAATATCAAAGGTTTCCAATACCATTCTTCATTCAGTAGAATGATTCCTAAACCAAATCAAACACGTTCTTACCCCTAACCATACACTGTTCCCTCAATCCAACTTTACAGAAGAGCAGGGACAGAGTTGGTCTTACAATAGAGGAATGTAGGGGATCTTCCACCTGCTGAGAACTCAAAGGTCCATGCGGAAATGATCCCTGCAGAAGATGTAGGCAGCTCTGAAGGACATGAGAGAGCAAAAGTCATCTTCCATGGCAAACAACCTGGTCAGGATGAAGGGTTGTGTCTGAATGAGCCGCACACTTCTTAATGTAGACAAGATGGACCAAACCAGGCCTTGTGGAAAGCTGTTCCTGGGTGCCTATGGAGGATATACCGTTCTAACTTGTGAAAGTGTCACAGGAAGCAGGGGCAGCCTCCATCTCATAGGACCCTTGGAAGCAACTGTTAGGACAATTTGGTTGCCAAGGCAGTGACCTCATTCAGTTCCTGAAGGAAGTGACCTCACCTCACTTCCTTGGTGATGGAACTCTCTGAACTTGGCAACCAGGAAGCCAGGCACCCAGAGCCAGTTTCAGTCCCAGTCCCAGTGGGCTGACTTGTTTGCATTTACTAAGGACAGAGTCAGTCTTTCTTGGTACCTACTGATGTGAGGATGACCAAATGCCAGGAAAGCTCTGAAGAGGGGACTTTTCTGAGAAAGCAGGTAGTGAGTGGCTCACTGGTGGCTCCTGACAACCTCATTGAGTAGGCCAAGGAGGCCAGATCTGAGAGAGGACGGGCCATTTTGGGGGAACATTGTATGGCCCACCAGTCAGAAGACACTCTGGATAGTCACAGACCCACTTGGGGGAAGGAGGTGCCTTAGTGGGTGTGGGTGTGAGTTTATGGTTTTGTGTCATGTTCTGAGAATAGGTAGGAAAGGCAGTTTGTTTGGTTTGGAGTGGACTGTTTCTAGTAAGTCGTTTGACAAGGCGAGTGTTTCTATGTCTGTGTATCCCACTGTATCCCTGGGTGTAGACATTGGAAAAGAGAATGAATCAATGGATGTGTCCTGTCTAGTAGAAAACTTTCCAGCATTCATCCTTTCCAATTTATGAATGGACTGGGGCTTGCCTTATCTATGGGCAACACCTACTATCTTGCTAAGTTCCTGTTTTCTTCCTGAATTCTGGCCACTCTCCAGAATAGGCTCATGGTTTTGTGTCCAAGATATGTACCACCTCCCAGCTCTGTGACATGGCCATGTACTGGATAACTGAAGGGAATGGCAAGCATCTCAGAAAACTCAGCTATCAGTGTGACCAGTAAAGTGTCAGTGGAGAAACCCTGCTTTGGGCCTTTTGCTTACCTATTGTTCTGTTGCCCTGACTCTCAGGAAGGTCTTTGCCTCAGGCTACCCCTTTGTGAAGCCTGAAGTAAACAGTTTTCAAATGGAAATGAATGGGCATCACCTGTGGCTTTTTGCTTAATTCCTGTGCAAAGGGATGTGTGTGAATCAGCCTCTTGGCCCTGTGTGAGGCTGTGGCTTAGATTCTCAGCACCTGATGGATTAAAGAAAGATCCCATGTGTGCATCCAAAGCCAAAATGGCAAAAAGAGCAGTCATTGTGGATGAAGTCTCTCGCTTTCCTCTGGAAAGTTCAAGTGAGAATAGGGATCCTTTGGGTCAAATGAGTTCTTCAAAGCCCTGCAGAGGCTAGCCCATAGGTTCTTGGGTTTTCTCATGTCTCCAATTCACACAAAGAATCTATACCCGAAAGTCAGTAGGCCTCAAATTGGAGAAGCAGAGCAGTATTAATGGCAGGCGTATTTGATCACTCCTGGTTCACAGGAAGGGTGTCCAGGCCACCCTGACATTAGGCAAATGAGGGGCAAGGGAGCTTATTCTAGACACTGTCTTGGGCTGCCCCCCTCATGGAAACCTCCAGCCAGAGGTTATGATGAGTGTCTATATGGAAGAAGATGAGGGCCATGTGGCAGTGTTTTGGTTTGAATTTTGGGCATTTGTGAGGCATTTGGAAGGGATGACTGGGTCCACCTGGGCTTGAACTCTGGCGTGATTCCCCTTAGAGACTGAGTTCTGGAACTGAACTCAGAGAAGTATTGCCATGAATTGTGTTGGGATTTTAGGAGGCCACGCATGAGAGTTGCCCTTGGAAACTGAGATCTAGGCCCAGGGTGGCTTTCCACAGAACACTGGGAATCTCAGCCAGGATATCACATGATTTTATTCTTAAAGACCTGGCAGCCATAATTGAGAGTCAAAACACACATGGACCTCACATTGTAGACCCCAAATGGGCCTGGTTTGATGTGACCTTTTGGCCAGTCTTGGGAAGCCTTGCCTCTGAGTGTTTCTCCAGAGCTTTCATTGAAATGAGCTTCCTCACCATTTAGTGGTTCCTGAATGAATAGAAACCCACAGTGCCTCCAAGTTCATCCTGGAAAAATGGCTTGATAAATACCATGAAATTTTTGAAATTCCCATGACCAGGTGGCACTGGAGAACCTTTGGATGTCCTGTTGCTGATCATGAGTGTACCAGACAGTGCCTTGATTGACTGGGTTTCATGAAAATGGTGTAGAACAGAGAAGCCAGTAAGTTGGAGCCTGCTGATGAGTGGGCCTAGAGCAGTGGTGTGCAGGTGTGTGATAAAACATCTGTGGTGGGGCCATGTGGATCTGCCATTGGCTTCCACATGGCTTGTGAATGACACGGTGCAGCCAGCAGAACCTTATATGTAAAGGCATCTTGTTATATGGAGAGGTTTCCGGGCAATGTTCAGAATCAGGTTGCTATGGTCAAGGGGGCAAGCTCTGTGGGATAGAAGCCTGGTTGGTGCATTCTCCTAGGACCCTGAGTCAGCACACGTGACAGAACTCCCTCCAGCACTGTGTCCCAGTTGAACTCCTTGTATTTCATGAAGCAAATAGGAAACTCCCAGTGAAGCAGCAAGAAACACCAGGAAAAGTGGAGGATGACCAAATGGCCTCACAGTCCACACGGGCAAACACTTTGACCCCAGTGGCCACAGTTGACCTACAAAGAGAGAATTCAGCACTGCTGCCTCATGTTCATTGGAAAATCAGAAACCATGTCCTCCAGGTCACATAGATGCAAAAAAGCTTTGATGGTCTCACTACAAAGGAAGATAAAGCTCCTGACAACAACATATATTTCAAGGGTCCAACCTCAGAGGCAGTTTCCCAAGAAGTCTTTAGGCCAGCAGAGCTCCATGTTTGTGGAGTGTTTACCCTGTCCCTTACTTATGGAAACTCCTCTACCACCTCCAAGCTTGTGAACTCCTGAGCATTTTCCATTGTATATATGTATTCACAGATTTTCTAACTCTTCTCTTCGAATTGTGTCTTACTTGGGGCAAAGGTAATGTCAAGGCATTGTTCTTGATGAGAGTGGGAAGATTTTTGTGTAGCACAAAATTGCATACACATTGGATTCATTTTCCTATTTTCCATTCAAAATACTGAATCCCTGACACTAACCCATACCCTCCTAGAGTCTGATTACCAATCCTGATATGATGGAGGAAAATAACCCAAACAGAATAGCAATACATGCAGTTCAGAGGAGGCATGGTGTATAATTGGACTTTCCTTTGGCATTATAAAGGCTAGGTGTTATAAATCTAGTCCAATTTAAGAGAAGTAGTTCTCCATGTGTTTGTAAAGTTAACAAATATGTGAATTCCTGTCTCCCTTTCTCTGTAGCCTATTCAGCACATGAATTTTTACATGCACATATAGAATCCTACCTGGTATCCCACGTACATTCTTGTGAGGAGGCTGACATGGCAGATACAAATTGTGAGAAGAGATCACTCCTCCTAAACGCTGTTGGAACTGAAAATTCAACCTATGGGTGAGCTTTCTACTTGAACAACATGATACATAAATCCATATTCAGTAAATTAAATATTTTTGGATCTGTGGATGATATATATTTCATGATGAATTTTGATTGGCATATATATTTCTACTTTTTAAAGTCTCTGTGTGTTTGTATTGTTTGAATGTGTGTATATATATATATATATATATATATATATATATACACACACACACACACACACACTCTCTCCAGATTTTTCAAAGTATGAAATATATGTGTCTTATTATACACTCCCTAAATTCATTCATGTTCAGGTATGTGGATTTATAATTATCTTTTCAAAAGATTATTCTCAGAAATATTCATCCACCTGAAATACACATTTGTTTCCTAGTGAATGGTGCTTAGAAATCCTAATATTTCTACAGTAACTGACCGAGTTTAGCATCAATGCAAGTAGATTCCTATGATACATGATATGTATTTTGACGTTTCTTTTTTTTCGACACTGGTACATCACTGTTTCTTCAGTTGATGCACAGCATAGGATATATATTTCATCCACAAGTTCACAATTTCCAGGCATTTGGTTCACTTTCAATCACTTCCTGCTTCAGAACACATGTACTCTTGTATATTTCTGGACTGGCCTTTTCATGAGACTTCTTTCCAAACCCATTATTTTCGATTTCCATAATCACTTTTCAAGCAAATCTCACACAGCCTTCATGGTAAACCAGAACCCTAACATTACCATTAGATATATAACTGGTTGGAATGAATGATTGTGTATCAATATTAGATTTCCTATATATTTTCAGGTATCAGTTCAATCCATTATGTAAATTGGAACCAGTTATATTATTTATTCACAGTATGGTCTATTCATGCATTGTCTCTATATTCATAGACCCAGGGTACACCTATTGGTGCCCCCAAATACTAATCAATACGTCTTCAAGATATTGCTCCCAGAAATGGTGGAAGAAATACTCATGTCACCTGATCTACATATACATTTTATCACAGTGATATTCTGGACACATAATGCAAAGTTCACACTTATGATTGTACCAAAGTCTAAATGCAAAGTGAGCATGGATTACTAAAAACATCCTTGCCCAGGGGCTTAATGCTCTCAAATGTCAATCCTATTGGTGACTACACAGTTGCTTCGTCCTAAGATTACATATTCAACCTCAACCCTGTTGAAAATATCTAATCCTATCACTCACTTTATACTTTGACTGATTTCCCAATGTCTCTATTGATATCTGCTTTCCTACATAATTTCCCATATTCATTATTGTGACTGACCCTTCACATGTGCTGACATTTACATCTACTCTCTAACTGACACCCTACTGCTAAAGAACTTTAGGTCCAAATGTTATACTCACTCTTCTTCCTAAACCTACTCTCTTCCTAATCCTACCTACTATCCCTTTTTGACTGGATGTTCTCTTCCACATTCAATCATCCAAGGTACAAGGTCTTATGCCATTGCATATCAATTTATCTGAGACATCTGTGCAGAATGTAATTCAAAGCTAAGTATCCCAGTCAAGGGCCCAATGCCCTTCTGGGCTTCAAAGCTTACTTAGATTTCTGTTTTCATACATATACTTCACCTATATATTATTATAAATATCAAAGGTTTCCAATACCATTCTTCATTCAGTAGAATGATTCCTAAACCAAATCAAACACGTTCTTACCCCTAACCATACACTGTTCCCTCAATCCAACTTTACAGAAGAGCAGGGACAGAGTTGGTCTTACAATAGAGGAATGTAGGGGATCTTCCACCTGCTGAGAACTCAAAGGTCCATGCGGAAATGATCCCTGCAGAAGATGTAGGCAGCTCTGAAGGACATGAGAGAGCAAAAGTCATCTTCCATGGCAAACAACCTGGTCAGGATGAAGGGTTGTGTCTGAATGAGCCGCACACTTCTTAATGTAGACAAGATGGACCAAACCAGGCCTTGTGGAAAGCTGTTCCTGGGTGCCTATGGAGGATATACCGTTCTAACTTGTGAAAGTGTCACAGGAAGCAGGGGCAGCCTCCATCTCATAGGACCCTTGGAAGCAACTGTTAGGACAATTTGGTTGCCAAGGCAGTGACCTCATTCAGTTCCTGAAGGAAGTGACCTCACCTCACTTCCTTGGTGATGGAACTCTCTGAACTTGGCAACCAGGAAGCCAGGCACCCAGAGCCAGTTTCAGTCCCAGTCCCAGTGGGCTGACTTGTTTGCATTTACTAAGGACAGAGTCAGTCTTTCTTGGTACCTACTGATGTGAGGATGACCAAATGCCAGGAAAGCTCTGAAGAGGGGACTTTTCTGAGAAAGCAGGTAGTGAGTGGCTCACTGGTGGCTCCTGACAACCTCATTGAGTAGGCCAAGGAGGCCAGATCTGAGAGAGGACGGGCCATTTTGGGGGAACATTGTATGGCCCACCAGTCAGAAGACACTCTGGATAGTCACAGACCCACTTGGGGGAAGGAGGTGCCTTAGTGGGTGTGGGTGTGAGTTTATGGTTTTGTGTCATGTTCTGAGAATAGGTAGGAAAGGCAGTTTGTTTGGTTTGGAGTGGACTGTTTCTAGTAAGTCGTTTGACAAGGCGAGTGTTTCTATGTCTGTGTATCCCACTGTATCCCTGGGTGTAGACATTGGAAAAGAGAATGAATCAATGGATGTGTCCTGTCTAGTAGAAAACTTTCCAGCATTCATCCTTTCCAATTTATGAATGGACTGGGGCTTGCCTTATCTATGGGCAACACCTACTATCTTGCTAAGTTCCTGTTTTCTTCCTGAATTCTGGCCACTCTCCAGAATAGGCTCATGGTTTTGTGTCCAAGATATGTACCACCTCCCAGCTCTGTGACATGGCCATGTACTGGATAACTGAAGGGAATGGCAAGCATCTCAGAAAACTCAGCTATCAGTGTGACCAGTAAAGTGTCAGTGGAGAAACCCTGCTTTGGGCCTTTTGCTTACCTATTGTTCTGTTGCCCTGACTCTCAGGAAGGTCTTTGCCTCAGGCTACCCCTTTGTGAAGCCTGAAGTAAACAGTTTTCAAATGGAAATGAATGGGCATCACCTGTGGCTTTTTGCTTAATTCCTGTGCAAAGGGATGTGTGTGAATCAGCCTCTTGGCCCTGTGTGAGGCTGTGGCTTAGATTCTCAGCACCTGATGGATTAAAGAAAGATCCCATGTGTGCATCCAAAGCCAAAATGGCAAAAAGAGCAGTCATTGTGGATGAAGTCTCTCGCTTTCCTCTGGAAAGTTCAAGTGAGAATAGGGATCCTTTGGGTCAAATGAGTTCTTCAAAGCCCTGCAGAGGCTAGCCCATAGGTTCTTGGGTTTTCTCATGTCTCCAATTCACACAAAGAATCTATACCCGAAAGTCAGTAGGCCTCAAATTGGAGAAGCAGAGCAGTATTAATGGCAGGCGTATTTGATCACTCCTGGTTCACAGGAAGGGTGTCCAGGCCACCCTGACATTAGGCAAATGAGGGGCAAGGGAGCTTATTCTAGACACTGTCTTGGGCTGCCCCCCTCATGGAAACCTCCAGCCAGAGGTTATGATGAGTGTCTATATGGAAGAAGATGAGGGCCATGTGGCAGTGTTTTGGTTTGAATTTTGGGCATTTGTGAGGCATTTGGAAGGGATGACTGGGTCCACCTGGGCTTGAACTCTGGCGTGATTCCCCTTAGAGACTGAGTTCTGGAACTGAACTCAGAGAAGTATTGCCATGAATTGTGTTGGGATTTTAGGAGGCCACGCATGAGAGTTGCCCTTGGAAACTGAGATCTAGGCCCAGGGTGGCTTTCCACAGAGCACTGGGAATCTCAGCCAGGATATCACATGATTTTATTCTTAAAGACCTGGCAGCCATAATTGAGAGTCAAAACACACATGGACCTCACATTGTAGACCCCAAATGGGCCTGGTTTGATGTGACCTTTTGGCCAGTCTTGGGAAGCCTTGCCTCTGAGTGTTTCTCCAGAGCTTTCATTGAAATGAGCTTCCTCACCATTTAGTGGTTCCTGAATGAATAGAAACCCACAGTGCCTCCAAGTTCATCCTGGAAAAATGGCTTGATAAATACCATGAAATTTTTGAAATTCCCATGACCAGGTGGCACTGGAGAACCTTTGGATGTCCTGTTGCTGATCATGAGTGTACCAGACAGTGCCTTGATTGACTGGGTTTCATGAAAATGGTGTAGAACAGAGAAGCCAGTAAGTTGGAGCCTGCTGATGAGTGGGCCTAGAGCAGTGGTGTGCAGGTGTGTGATAAAACATCTGTGGTGGGGCCATGTGGATCTGCCATTGGCTTCCACATGGCTTGTGAATGACACGGTGCAGCCAGCAGAACCTTATATGTAAAGGCATCTTGTTATATGGAGAGGTTTCCGGGCAATGTTCAGAATCAGGTTGCTATGGTCAAGGGGGCAAGCTCTGTGGGATAGAAGCCTGGTTGGTGCATTCTCCTAGGACCCTGAGTCAGCACACGTGACAGAACTCCCTCCAGCACTGTGTCCCAGTTGAACTCCTTGTATTTCATGAAGCAAATAGGAAACTCCCAGTGAAGCAGCAAGAAACACCAGGAAAAGTGGAGGATGACCAAATGGCCTCACAGTCCACACGGGCAAACACTTTGACCCCAGTGGCCACAGTTGACCTACAAAGAGAGAATTCAGCACTGCTGCCTCATGTTCATTGGAAAATCAGAAACCATGTCCTCCAGGTCACATAGATGCAAAAAAGCTTTGATGGTCTCACTACAAAGGAAGATAAAGCTCCTGACAACAACATATATTTCAAGGGTCCAACCTCAGAGGCAGTTTCCCAAGAAGTCTTTAGGCCAGCAGAGCTCCATGTTTGTGGAGTGTTTACCCTGTCCCTTACTTATGGAAACTCCTCTACCACCTCCAAGCTTGTGAACTCCTGAGCATTTTCCATTGTATATATGTATTCACAGATTTTCTAACTCTTCTCTTCGAATTGTGTCTTACTTGGGGCAAAGGTAATGTCAAGGCATTGTTCTTGATGAGAGTGGGAAGATTTTTGTGTAGCACAAAATTGCATACACATTGGATTCATTTTCCTATTTTCCATTCAAAATACTGAATCCCTGACACTAACCCATACCCTCCTAGAGTCTGATTACCAATCCTGATATGATGGAGGAAAATAACCCAAACAGAATAGCAATACATGCAGTTCAGAGGAGGCATGGTGTATAATTGGACTTTCCTTTGGCATTATAAAGGCTAGGTGTTATAAATCTAGTCCAATTTAAGAGAAGTAGTTCTCCATGTGTTTGTAAAGTTAACAAATATGTGAATTCCTGTCTCCCTTTCTCTGTAGCCTATTCAGCACATGAATTTTTACATGCACATATAGAATCCTACCTGGTATCCCACGTACATTCTTGTGAGGAGGCTGACATGGCAGATACAAATTGTGAGAAGAGATCACTCCTCCTAAACGCTGTTGGAACTGAAAATTCAACCTATGGGTGAGCTTTCTACTTGAACAACATGATACATAAATCCATATTCAGTAAATTAAATATTTTTGGATCTGTGGATGATATATATTTCATGATGAATTTTGATTGGCATATATATTTCTACTTTTTAAAGTCTCTGTGTGTTTGTATTGTTTGAATGTGTGTATATATATATATATATATATATATATATATATATATACACACACACACACACACACACACTCTCTCCAGATTTTTCAAAGTATGAAATATATGTGTCTTATTATACACTCCCTAAATTCATTCATGTTCAGGTATGTGGATTTATAATTATCTTTTCAAAAGATTATTCTCAGAAATATTCATCCACCTGAAATACACATTTGTTTCCTAGTGAATGGTGCTTAGAAATCCTAATATTTCTACAGTAACTGACCGAGTTTAGCATCAATGCAAGTAGATTCCTATGATACATGATATGTATTTTGACGTTTCTTTTTTTTCGACACTGGTACATCACTGTTTCTTCAGTTGATGCACAGCATAGGATATATATTTCATCCACAAGTTCACAATTTCCAGGCATTTGGTTCACTTTCAATCACTTCCTGCTTCAGAACACATGTACTCTTGTATATTTCTGGACTGGCCTTTTCATGAGACTTCTTTCCAAACCCATTATTTTCGATTTCCATAATCACTTTTCAAGCAAATCTCACACAGCCTTCATGGTAAACCAGAACCCTAACATTACCATTAGATATATAACTGGTTGGAATGAATGATTGTGTATCAATATTAGATTTCCTATATATTTTCAGGTATCAGTTCAATCCATTATGTAAATTGGAACCAGTTATATTATTTATTCACAGTATGGTCTATTCATGCATTGTCTCTATATTCATAGACCCAGGGTACACCTATTGGTGCCCCCAAATACTAATCAATACGTCTTCAAGATATTGCTCCCAGAAATGGTGGAAGAAATACTCATGTCACCTGATCTACATATACATTTTATCACAGTGATATTCTGGACACATAATGCAAAGTTCACACTTATGATTGTACCAAAGTCTAAATGCAAAGTGAGCATGGATTACTAAAAACATCCTTGCCCAGGGGCTTAATGCTCTCAAATGTCAATCCTATTGGTGACTACACAGTTGCTTCGTCCTAAGATTACATATTCAACCTCAACCCTGTTGAAAATATCTAATCCTATCACTCACTTTATACTTTGACTGATTTCCCAATGTCTCTATTGATATCTGCTTTCCTACATAATTTCCCATATTCATTATTGTGACTGACCCTTCACATGTGCTGACATTTACATCTACTCTCTAACTGACACCCTACTGCTAAAGAACTTTAGGTCCAAATGTTATACTCACTCTTCTTCCTAAACCTACTATCTTCCTAATCCTACCTACTATCCCTTTTTGACTGGATGTTCTCTTCCACATTCAATCATCCAAGGTACAAGGTCTTATGCCATTGCATATCAATTTATCTGAGACATCTGTGCAGAAAGTAATTCAAAGCTAAGTATCCCAGTCAAGGGCCCAAAGCATTTCTGGGCTTCAAAACTTACTTAGTTTTCTGTTTTCATACATATACTTCACCTATATATTATTATAAATATCACAGGTTCCCAATACCATTCTTCATCCAGTAGAATGATTCCTAACCCAAATCAAACATGTTCTTACCCCTAACCATACACTGTTCCCTCAATCCAACTTTACAGAAGAGCAGGGACAGAGTTGGTCTTACAATAGAGGAATGTAGGGGATCTTCCACCTGCTGAGAACTTAAAGGTCCATGCAGAAATGATCCCTGGAGAAGATGTAGGCAGCTCTGAAGGACATGAGAGGGCAAAAGTCATCTTCCATGGCAAACAACCTGGTCAGGATGAAGGGTTGTGTCTGAATGAGCCGCACTCTTCTTAATGTAGACAAGATGGACCAAACCAGGCCTGTGTGGAAAGCTGTTCCTGGGTGCCTATGGAGGATATACCGTTCTAACTTGTGAAAGTGTCACAGGAAGCAGGGGCAGCCTCCATCTCATAGGACCTTTGGAAGCAACTGTTAGGACAATTTGGTTGCCAAGGCAGTGACCTCATTCAGTTCCTGAAGGAAGTGACCTCACCTCACTTCCTTGGAGATGGAACTCTCTGAACTTGGCAACCAGAAAGCCAGGCACCCAGAGCCAGTTTCAGTCCCAGTCCCAGTGGGCTCACTTGTTTGCATTTACCAAGGACAGAGTCAGTCTTTCTTGGTACCTACTGATGTGAGGATGACCAAATGCCAGGAAAGCTCTGAAGAGGGGACTTTTCTGAGAAAGCAGGTAGTGAGTGGCTCACTGGTGGCTCCTGACATCTTCATTGAGTTGGCCAAGGAGGCCAGATCTGAGAGAGGACGGGCCATTTTGGGGGAACATTGTATGGACCACCAGTCAGAAGACACTCCGGATAGTCACAGACCTACTTGGGGGAAGGAGGTGCCTTAGTGGGTGTGGGTGTTAGTTTATGGTTTTGTGTCATGTTCTGAGAATAGGTAGGAAAGGCAGTTTGTTTGGTTTCTTGTGGACTGTTTCTAGTAAGTCGTTTGACAAGGCGAGTGTTTCTATGTCTGTGTATCCCACTGTATCCCTGGTTGTAGACATTGGAAAAGAGAATGAATCAATGGATGTGTCCTGTCTAGTAGAAAACTTTCCAGCATTCATCCTTTCCAATTTATGAATGGACTGGGGCTTGCCTTATCTATGGGCAACACCTACTATCTTGCTAAGTTCCTGTTTTCTTCCTGAATTCTGGCCACTCTCCAGAATAGGCTCATGGTTTTGTGTCCAAGATATGTACCACCTCCCAGCTCTGTGACATGGCCATGTACTGGATAACTGAAGGGAATGGGAAGCATCTCAGAAAACTCAGATATCAGTGTGACCAGTAAAGTGTCAGTGGAGAAACCCTGCTTTGGGCCTTTTGCTTACCTATTGTTCTGTTGCCCTGACTCTCAGGAAGGTCTTTGCCTCAGGCTACCCCTTTGTGAAGCCTGAAGTAAACAGTTTTCAAATGGAAATGAATGGGCATCACCTGTGGCTTTTTGCTTAATTCCTGTGCAAAGGGATGTGTGTGAATCAGCCTCTTGGCCCTGTGTGAGGCTGTGGCTTAGATTCTCAGCACCTGATGGATTAAAGAAAGATCCCATGTGTGCATCCAAAGCCAAAATGGCAAAAAGAGCAGTCATTGTGGATGAAGTCTCTCGCTTTCCTCTGGAAATTTCCTGACCTGCATCAAGTGAGAATAGGGATCCTTTGGGTCAAATGAGTTCTTCAAAGCCCTGCAGAGGCTAGCCCATAGGTTCTTGGGTTTTCTCATGTCTCCAATTCACACAAAGAAATCTATACCCGAAAGTCAGTAGGCCTCAAATTGGAGAAGCAGAGCAGTATTAATGGCAGGCGTATTTGATCACTCCTGGTTCACAGGAAGGGTGTCCAGGCCACCCTGACATTAGGCAAATGAGGGGCAGGGGAGCTTATTCTAGACACTGTCTTGGGCTGCCCCCCTCATGGAAACGTCCAGCCAGAGGTTATGATGAATGTCTATATGGAAGAAGATGAGGGCCATGTGGCAGTGTTTTGGTTTGAATTTTGGGCATTTGTGAGGCATTTGGAAGGGATGACTGGGTCCACCTGGGCTTGAACTCTGGCGTGATTCCCCTTAGAGACTGAGTTCTGGAACTGAACTCAGAGAAGTATTGCCATGAATTGTGTTGGGATTTTAGGAGGCCACGCATGAGAGTTGCCCTTGGAAACTGAGATCTAGGCCCAGGGTGGCTTTCCACAGAGCACTGGGAATCTCAGCCAGGATATCACATGATTTTATTCTTAAAGACCTGGCAGCCATAATTGAGAGTCAAAACACACATGGACCTCACATTGTAGACCCCAAATGGGCCTGGTTTGATGTGACCTTTTGGCCAGTCTTGGGAAGCCTTGCCTCTGAGTGTTTCTCCAGAGCTTTCATTGAAATGAGCTTCCTCACCATTTAGTGGTTCCTGAATGAATAGAAACCCACAGTGCCTCCAAGTTCATCCTGGAAAAATGGCTTGATAAATACCATGAAATTTTTGAAATTCCCATGACCAGGTGGCACTGGAGAACCTTTGGATGTCCTGTTGGTGATCATGAGTGTACCAGACAGTGCCTTGATTGACTGGGTTTCATGAAAATGGTGTAGAACAGAGATGCCAGTAAGTTGGAGCCTGCTGATTAGTGGGCCTAGAGCAGTGGTGTGCAGGTGTGTGATAAAACATCTGTGGTGGGGCCATGTGGATCTGCCATTGGCTTCCACATGGCTTGTGACTGACACGGTGCAGCCAGCAGACCCTTATATGTAAAGGCATCTTGATATATGGAGAGGTTTCCGGGCAATGTTCAGAATCAGGTTGCTGTGGTCAAGGGGGCAAGCTCTGTGGTACGGAAGCCTGGTTGGTGCATTCTCCTAGGACCCTGAGTCAGCACACGTGACAGAACTCCCTACAGCACTGTGTCCCAGTTGAACTCCTTGTATTTCATGAAGCAAATAGGAAACTCCCAGTGAAGCAGCAAGAAACACCAGGAAAAGTGGAGGATGACCAAATGGCCTCACAGTCCACACGGGGAAACACTTAGACCACAGTGGCCACAGTTGACCTACAAAGAGAGAATTCAGCACTGCTGCCTCATGTTCGTTGGAAAATCAGAAACCATGTCCTCCAGGTCACATAGATGCAGAAAAAGCTTTGATGGTCTCACTACAAAGGAAGATAAAGCTCCTGACAACAACATATATTTCAAGGGTCCAACCTCAGAGGCAGTTTCCCAAGAAGTCTTTAGGCCAGCAGAGCTCCATGTTTGTGGAGTGTTTACCCTGTCCCTTACTTATGGAAACTCCTCTACCACCTCCAAGCTTGTGAACTCCTGAGCATTTTCCATTGTATATATGTATTCACAGATTTTCTAACTCTTCTCTTCGAATTGTGTCTTACTTGGGGCAAAGGTAATGTCAAGGCATTGTTCTTGATGAGAGTGGGAAGATTTTTGTGTAGCACAAAATTGCATACACATTGGATTCATTTTCCTATTTTCCATTCAAAATACTGAATCCCTGACACTAACCCATACCCTCCTAGACTCTGATTACCAATCCTGATATGATGGAGGAAAATAACCCAAACAGAATAGCAATACATGCAGTTCAGAGGAGGCATGGTGTATAATTGGACTTTCCTTTGGCATTATAAAGGCTAGGTGTTATAAATCTAGTCCAATTTAAGAGAAGTAGTTCTCCATGTGTTTGTAAAGTTAACAAATATGTGAATTCCTGTCTCCCTTTCTCTGTAGCCTATTCAGCACATGAATTTTTACATGCACATATAGAATCCTACCTGGTATCCCACGTACATTCTTGTGAGGAGGCTGACATGGCAGATACAAATTGTGAGAAGAGATCACTCCTCCTAAACGCTGTTGGAACTGAAAATTCAACCTATGGGTGAGCTTTCTACTTGAGCAACATGATACATAAATCCATATTCAGTAAATTAAATATTTTTGGATCTGTGGATGATATATATTTCATGATGAATTTTGATTGGCATATATATTTCTACTTTTTAAAGTCTCTGTGTGTTTGTATTGTTTCAATGTGTGTATATATATATATATATATATATATATATATATACACACACACACACACACACACACACACACACACACTCTCTCCAGATTTTTCAAAGTATGAAATATATGTGTCTTATTATACACTCCCTAAATTCATTCATGTTCAGGTATGTGGATTTATAATTATCTTTTCAAAAGATTATTCTCAGAAATATTCATGCACCTGAAATACACATTTGTCTCCTAGTGAATGGTGCTTAGAAATCCTAATATTTCTACAGTAACTGACCGAGTTTAGCATCAATGCAAGTAGATTCCTATGATACATGATATGTATTTTGACGTTTCTTTTTTTTCGACACTGGTACATCACTGTTTCTTCAGTTGATGCACAGCATAGGATATATATTTCATCCACAAGTTCACAATTTCCAGGCATTTGGTTCACTTTCAATCACTTCCTGCTTCAGAACACATGTACTCTTGTATATTTCTGGACTGGCCTTTTCATGAGACTTCTTTCCAAACACATTATTTTCGATTTCCATAATCACTTTTCAAGCAAATCTCACACAGCCTTCATGGTAAACAAGAACCCTAACATTACCATTAGATATATAACTGGTTGGAATGAATGATTTTGTATCAATATTAGATTTCCTATATATTTTCAGGTATCAGTTCAATCCATTATGTAAATTGGAACCAGTTATATTATTTATTCACAGTATGGTCTATTCATGCATTGTCTCTATATTCATAGACCCAGGGTACACCTATTGGTGCCCCCAAATACTAATCAATACGTCTTCAAGATATTGCTCCCAGAAATGGTGGAAGAAATACTCATGTCACCTGATCTACATATACATTTTATCACAGTGATATTCTGGACACATAATGCAAAGTTCACACTTATGATTGTACCAAAGTCTAAATGCAAAGTGAGCATGGATTACTAAAAACATCCTTGCCCAGGGGCTTAATGCTCTCAAATGTCAATCCTATTGGTGACTACACAGTTGCTTCGTCCTAAGATTACATATTCAACCTCAACCCTGTTGAAAATATCTAATCCTATCACTCACTTTATACTTTGACTGATTTCCCAATGTCTCTATTGATATCTGCTTTACTACATAATTTCCCATATTCATTATTGTGACTGACCCTTCACATGTGCTGACATTTACATCTACTCTCTAACTGACACCCTACTGCTAAAGATCTTTAGGTCCAAATGTTATACTCAGTCTTCTTCCTAGTCCTACTATCTTCCTAATCCTACCTACTATCCCTTTTTGACTGGATGTTCTCTTCCACATTCAATCATCCAAGGTACAAGGTCTTATGCCATTGCATATCAATTTATCTGAGACGTCTGTGCAGAATGTAATTCAAAGCTAAGTATCCCAGTCAAGGGCTCAATGCCCTTCTGGGCTTCAAAGCTTACTTAGATTTCTGTTTTCATACATATACTTCACCTATATATTATTATCAATATCAAAGGTTCCCAATACCATTCTTCATCCAGTAGAATGATTCCTAACCCAAATCAAACATGTTCTTACCATACACTGTTCCCTGAATCCAACTTTACAGAAGAGCAGGGACAGAGTTGGTCTTACAATAGAGGAATGTAGGGGATCTTCCACCTGCTGAGAACTCAAAGGTCCATGCGGAAATGATCCCTGGAGAAGATGTAGGCAGCTCTGAAGGACATGAGAGAGCAAAAGTCATCTTCCATGGCAAACAACCTGGTCAGGATGAAGGGTTGTGTCTGAATGAGCCGCACACTTCTTAATGTAGACAGGATGGACCAAACCAGGCCTTGTGGAAAGCTGTTCCTGGGTGCCTATGGAGGATATACCGTTCTAACTTGTGAAAGTGTCACAGGAAGCAGGGGCAGCCTCCATCTCATAGGACCCTTGGAAGCAACTGTTAGGACAATTTGGTTGCCAAGGCAGTGACCTCATTCAGTTCCTGAAGGAAGTGACCTCACCTCACTTCCTTGGTGATGGAACTCTCTGAACTTGGCAACCAGGAAGCCAGGCACCCAGAGCCAGTTTCAGTCCCAGTCCCAGTGGGCTCACTTGTTTGCATTTACCAAGGACAGAGTCAGTCTTTCTTGGTACCTACTGATGTGAGGATGACCAAATGCCAGGAAAGCTCTGAAGAGGGGACTTTTCTGAGAAAGCAGGTAGTGTGTGGCTCACTGGTGGCTCCTGACAACTTCATTGAGTAGGCCAAGGAGGCCAGATCTGAGAGAGGACGGGCCAGTTTGGGGGAACATTGTATGGCCCACAAGTCAGAAGTCACTCTGGATAGTCACAGACCCACTTGGGGGAAGGAGGTGCCTTAGTGGGTGTGGGTGTGAGTTTATGGTTTTGTGTCATGTTCTGAGAATAGGTAGGAAAGGCAGTTTGTTTGGTTTGGAGTGGACTGTTTCTAGTAAGTCGTTTGACAAGGCGAGTGTTTCTATGTCTGTGTATCCCACTGTATCCCTGGTTGTAGACATTGGAAAAGAGAATGAATCAATGGATGTGTCCTGTCTAGTAGAAAACTTTCCAGCATTCATCCTTTCCAATTTATGAATGGACTGGGGCTTGCCTTATCTATGGGCAACACCTACTATCTTGCTAAGTTCCTGTTTTCTTCCTGAATTCTGGCCACTCTCCAGAATAGGCTCATGGTTTTGTGTCCAAGATATGTACCACCTCCCAGCTCTGTGACATGGCCATGTACTGGATAACTGAAGGGAATGGCAAGCATCTCAGAAAACTCAGCTATCAGTGTGACCAGTAAAGTGTCAGTGGAGAAACCCTGCTTTGGGCCTTTTGCTTACCTATTGTTCTGTTGCCCTGACTCTCAGGAAGGTCTTTGCCTCAGGCTACCCCTTTGTGAAGCCTGAAGTAAACAGTTTTCAAATGGAAATGAATGGGCATCACCTGTGGCTTTTTGCTTAATTCCTGTGCAAAGGGATGTATGTGAATCAGCCTCTTGGCCCTGTGTGAGGCTGTGGCTTAGATTCTCAGCACCTGATGGATTAAAGAAAGATCCCATTTGTGCATCCAAAGGCAAAATGGCAAAAAGAGCAGTCATTGTGGATGAAGTCTCTCGCTTTCCTCTGGAAAGTTCCTGACCTGCATCAAGTGAGAATAGGAATCCTTTGGGTCAAAAGAGTTCTTCAAAGCCCTGCAGAGGCTAGCCCATAGGTTCTTGGGTTTTCTCATGTCTCCAATTCACACGAAGAATCTATACCCGAAAGTCAGTAGGCCTCAAATTGGAGAAGCAGAGCAGTATTAATGGCAGGCGTATTTGATCACTCCTGGTTCACAGGAAGGGTGTCCAGGCCACCCTGACATTAGGCAAATGAGGGGCAAGGGAGCTTATTCTAGACACTGTTTTGTGCTGCCCCCCTCATGGAAACCTCCAGCCAGAGGTTATGATGAGTGTCTATATGGAAGAAGATGAGGGCCATGTGGCAGTGTTTTGGTTTGAATTTTGGGCATTTGTGAGGCATTTGGAAGGGATGACTGGGTCCACCTGGGCTTGAACTCTGGCGTGATTCCCCTTAGAGACTGAGTTCTGGAACTGAACTCAGAGAAGTATTGCCATGAATTGTGTTGGGATTTTAGGAGGCCACGCATGAGAGTTGCCCTTGGAAACTGAGATCTAGGCCCAGGGTGGCTTTCCACAGAGCACTGGGAATCTCAGCCAGGATATCACATGATTTTATTCTTAAAGACCTGGCAGCCATAATTGAGAGTCAAAACACACATGGACCTCACATTGTAGACCCCAAATGGGCCTGGTTTGATGTGACCTTTTGGCCAGTCTTGGGAAGCCTTGCCTCTGAGTGTTTCTCCAGAGCTTTCATTGAAATGAGCTTCCTCACCATTTAGTGGTTCCTGAATGAATAGAAACCCACAGTGCCTCCAAGTTCATCCTGGAAAAATGGCTTGATAAATACCATGAAATTTTTGAAATTCCCATGACCAGGTGGCACTGGAGAACCTTTGGATGTCCTGTTGCTGATCATGAGTGTACCAGACAGTGCCTTGATTGACTGGGTTTCATGAAAATGGTGTAGAACAGAGATGCCAGTAAGTTGGAGCCTGCTGATGAGTGGGCCTAGAGCAGTGGTGTGCAGGTGTGTGATAAAACATCTGTGGTGGGGCCATGTGGATCTGCCATTGGCTTCCACATGGCTTGTGACTGACACGGTGCAGCCAGCAGACCCTTGTATGTAAAGGCATCTTGTTATATGGAGAGGTTTCTGGGCAATGTTCAGAATCAGGTTGCTATGGTCAAGGGGGCAAGCTCTGTGGGATAGAAGCCTGGTTGGTGCATTCTCCTAGGACCCTGAGTCAGCACACGTGACAGAACTCCCTCCAGCACTGTGTCCCAGTTGAACTCCTTGTATTTCATGAAGCAAATAGGAAACTCCCAGTGAAGCAGCAAGAAACACCAGGAAAAGTGGAGGATGACCAAATGGCCTCACAGTCCACACGGGGAAACACGTAGACCCCAGTGGCCACAGTTGACCTACAAAGAGAGAATTCAGCACTGCTGCCTCATGTTCGTTGGAAAATCAGAAACCATGTCCTCCAGGTTACATAGATGCAGAAAAAGCTTTGATGGTCTCACTACAAAGGAAGATAAAGCTCCTGACAACAACATATATTTCAAGGGTCCAACCTCAGAGGCAGTTTCCCAAGAAGTCTTTAGGCCAGCAGAGCTCCATGTTTGTGGAGTGTTTACCCTGTCCCTTACTTAAGGAAACTCCTCTACCACCTCCAAGCTTGTGAACTCCTGAGCATTTTCCATTGTATATATGTATTCACAGATTTTCTAACTCTTCTCTTCGAATTGTGTCTTACTTGGGGCAAAGGTAATGTCAAGGCATTGTTCTTGATGAGAGTGGGAAGATTTTTGTGTAGCACATCATTGCATACACATTGGATTCATTTTCCTATTTTCCATTCAAAATACTGAATCCCTGACACTAACCCATACCCTCCTAGACTCTGATTACCAATCCTGATATGATGGAGGAAAATAACCCAAACAGAATAGCAATACATGCAGTTCAGAGGAGGCATGGTGTATAATTGGACTTTCCTTTGGCATTATAAAGGCTAGGTGTTATAAATCTAGTCCAATTGAAGAGAAGTAGTTCTCCATGTGTTTGTAAAGTTAACAAATATGTGAATTCCTGTCTCCCTTTCTCTGTAGCCTATTCAGCACATGTATTTTTACATGCACATATAGAATCCTACCTGGTATCCCACGTACATTCTTGTGAGGAGGATGACATGGCAGATACAAATTGTGAGAAGAGATCACTCCTCCTAAACGCTGTTGGAACTGAAAATTCAACCTATGGGTGAGCTTTCTACTTGAACAACATGATACATAAATCCATATTCAGTAAATTAAATATTTTTGGATCTGTGGATGATATATATTTCATGATGAATTTTGATTGGCATATATATTTCTACTTTTTAAAGTCTCTGTGTGTTTGTGTTGTTTGAATGTGTGTGTGTATATATATATATATATATATATATATATATACACACACACACACACACACACACACACACTCTCTCTCCAGATTTTTCAAAGTATGAAATATATGTGTCTTATTATACACTCCGTAAATTCATTCATGTTCAGGTATGTGGATTTATAATTATCTTTTCAAAAGATTATACTCAGAAATATTCATCCACCTGAAATACACATTTGTTTCCTAGTGAATGGTGCTTAGAAATCCTAATATTTCTACAGTAACTGACCGAGTTTAGCATCAATGCATGTAGATTCCTATGATATATGATATGTATTTTGACGTTTCTTTTTTTTCGACACTGGTACATCACTGTTTCTTCAGTTGATGCACAGCATAGGATATATATTTCATCCACAAGTTCACAATTTCCAGGCATTTGGTTCACTTTCAATCACTTCCTGCTTCAGAACACATGTACTCTTGTATATTTCTGGACTGGCCTTTTCATGAGACTTCTTTCCAAACACATTATTTTCGATTTCCATAATCACTTTTCAAGCAAATCTCACACAGCCTTCATGGTAAACCAGAACCCTAACATTACCATTAGATATATAACTGGTTGGAATGAATGATTTTGTATCAATATTAGATTTCCTATATATTTTCAGGTATCAGTTCAATCCATTATGTAAATTGGAACCAGTTATATTATTTATTCACAGTATGGTCTATTCATGCATTGTCTCTATATTCATAGACCCAGGGTACACCTATTGGTGCCCCCAAATACTAATCAATACGTCTTCAAGATTTTGCTCCCAGAAATGGTGGAAGAAATACTCATGTCACCTGATCTACATATACATTTTATCACAGTGATATTCTGGACACATAATGCAAAGTTCACACTTATGATTGTACCAAAGTCTAAATGCAAAGTGAGCATGGATTACTAAAAACATCCTTGTCCAGGGGCTTAATGCTCTCAAATGTCAATCCTATTGGTGACTACACAGTTGCTTCGTCCTAAGATTACATATTCAACCTCAACCCTGTTGAAAATATCTAATCCTATCACTCACTTTATACTTTGACTGATTTCCCAATGTCTCTATTGATATCTGCTTTACTACATAATTTCCCATATTCATTATTGTGACTGACCCTTCACATGTGCTGACATTTACATCTACTCTCTAACTGACACCCTACTGCTAAAGATCTTTAGGTCCAAATGTTATACTCAGTCTTCTTCCTAGTCCTACTATCTTCCTAATCCTACCTACTATCCCTTTTTGACTGGATGTTCTCTTCCACATTCAATCATCCAAGGTACAAGGTCTTATGCCATTGCATATCAATTTATCTGAGACGTCTGTGCAGAATGTAATTCAAAGCTAAGTATCCCAGTCAAGGGCTCAATGCCCTTCTGGGCTTCAAAGCTTACTTAGATTTCTGTTTTCATACATATACTTCACCTATATATTATTATCAATATCAAAGGTTCCCAATACCATTCTTCATCCAGTAGAATGATTCCTAACCCAAATCAAACATGTTCTTACCATACACTGTTCCCTGAATCCAACTTTACAGAAGAGCAGGGACAGAGTTGGTCTTACAATAGAGGAATGTAGGGGATCTTCCACCTGCTGAGAA
This sequence comes from Urocitellus parryii, assembly GCF_045843805.1. Classification (NCBI taxonomy): domain Eukaryota; kingdom Metazoa; phylum Chordata; class Mammalia; order Rodentia; family Sciuridae; genus Urocitellus; species Urocitellus parryii. Next base: position 79,813 of record NW_027551782.1, on the reverse strand, counting down.
CTCAAAGGTCCATGCGGAAATGATCCCTGGAGAAGATGTAGGCAGCTCTGAAGGACATGAGAGAGCAAAAGTCATCTTCCATGGCAAACAACCTGGTCAGGATGAAGGGTTGTGTCTGAATGAGCCGCACACTTCTTAATGTAGACAGGATGGACCAAACCAGGCCTTGTGGAAAGCTGTTCCTGGGTGCCTATGGAGGATATACCGTTCTAACTTGTGAAAGTGTCACAGGAAGCAGGGGCAGCCTCCATCTCATAGGACCCTTGGAAGCAACTGTTAGGACAATTTGGTTGCCAAGGCAGTGACCTCATTCAGTTCCTGAAGGAAGTGACCTCACCTCACTTCCTTGGTGATGGAACTCTCTGAACTTGGCAACCAGGAAGCCAGGCACCCAGAGCCAGTTTCAGTCCCAGTCCCAGTGGGCTCACTTGTTTGCATTTACCAAGGACAGAGTCAGTCTTTCTTGGTACCTACTGATGTGAGGATGACCAAATGCCAGGAAAGCTCTGAAGAGGGGACTTTTCTGAGAAAGCAGGTAGTGTGTGGCTCACTGGTGGCTCCTGACAACTTCATTGAGTAGGCCAAGGAGGCCAGATCTGAGAGAGGACGGGCCAGTTTGGGGGAACATTGTATGGCCCACAAGTCAGAAGTCACTCTGGATAGTCACAGACCCACTTGGGGGAAGGAGGTGCCTTAGTGGGTGTGGGTGTGAGTTTATGGTTTTGTGTCATGTTCTGAGAATAGGTAGGAAAGGCAGTTTGTTTGGTTTGGAGTGGACTGTTTCTAGTAAGTCGTTTGACAAGGCGAGTGTTTCTATGTCTGTGTATCCCACTGTATCCCTGGTTGTAGACATTGGAAAAGAGAATGAATCAATGGATGTGTCCTGTCTAGTAGAAAACTTTCCAGCATTCATCCTTTCCAATTTATGAATGGACTGGGGCTTGCCTTATCTATGGGCAACACCTACTATCTTGCTAAGTTCCTGTTTTCTTCCTGAATTCTGGCCACTCTCCAGAATAGGCTCATGGTTTTGTGTCCAAGATATGTACCACCTCCCAGCTCTGTGACATGGCCATGTACTGGATAACTGAAGGGAATGGCAAGCATCTCAGAAAACTCAGCTATCAGTGTGACCAGTAAAGTGTCAGTGGAGAAACCCTGCTTTGGGCCTTTTGCTTACCTATTGTTCTGTTGCCCTGACTCTCAGGAAGGTCTTTGCCTCAGGCTACCCCTTTGTGAAGCCTGAAGTAAACAGTTTTCAAATGGAAATGAATGGGCATCACCTGTGGCTTTTTGCTTAATTCCTGTGCAAAGGGATGTATGTGAATCAGCCTCTTGGCCCTGTGTGAGGCTGTGGCTTAGATTCTCAGCACCTGATGGATTAAAGAAAGATCCCATTTGTGCATCCAAAGGCAAAATGGCAAAAAGAGCAGTCATTGTGGATGAAGTCTCTCGCTTTCCTCTGGAAAGTTCCTGACCTGCATCAAGTGAGAATAGGAATCCTTTGGGTCAAAAGAGTTCTTCAAAGCCCTGCAGAGGCTAGCCCATAGGTTCTTGGGTTTTCTCATGTCTCCAATTCACACGAAGAATCTATACCCGAAAGTCAGTAGGCCTCAAATTGGAGAAGCAGAGCAGTATTAATGGCAGGCGTATTTGATCACTCCTGGTTCACAGGAAGGGTGTCCAGGCCACCCTGACATTAGGCAAATGAGGGGCAAGGGAGCTTATTCTAGACACTGTTTTGTGCTGCCCCCCTCATGGAAACCTCCAGCCAGAGGTTATGATGAGTGTCTATATGGAAGAAGATGAGGGCCATGTGGCAGTGTTTTGGTTTGAATTTTGGGCATTTGTGAGGCATTTGGAAGGGATGACTGGGTCCACCTGGGCTTGAACTCTGGCGTGATTCCCCTTAGAGACTGAGTTCTGGAACTGAACTCAGAGAAGTATTGCCATGAATTGTGTTGGGATTTTAGGAGGCCACGCATGAGAGTTGCCCTTGGAAACTGAGATCTAGGCCCAGGGTGGCTTTCCACAGAGCACTGGGAATCTCAGCCAGGATATCACATGATTTTATTCTTAAAGACCTGGCAGCCATAATTGAGAGTCAAAACACACATGGACCTCACATTGTAGACCCCAAATGGGCCTGGTTTGATGTGACCTTTTGGCCAGTCTTGGGAAGCCTTGCCTCTGAGTGTTTCTCCAGAGCTTTCATTGAAATGAGCTTCCTCACCATTTAGTGGTTCCTGAATGAATAGAAACCCACAGTGCCTCCAAGTTCATCCTGGAAAAATGGCTTGATAAATACCATGAAATTTTTGAAATTCCCATGACCAGGTGGCACTGGAGAACCTTTGGATGTCCTGTTGCTGATCATGAGTGTACCAGACAGTGCCTTGATTGACTGGGTTTCATGAAAATGGTGTAGAACAGAGATGCCAGTAAGTTGGAGCCTGCTGATGAGTGGGCCTAGAGCAGTGGTGTGCAGGTGTGTGATAAAACATCTGTGGTGGGGCCATGTGGATCTGCCATTGGCTTCCACATGGCTTGTGACTGACACGGTGCAGCCAGCAGACCCTTGTATGTAAAGGCATCTTGTTATATGGAGAGGTTTCTGGGCAATGTTCAGAATCAGGTTGCTATGGTCAAGGGGGCAAGCTCTGTGGGATAGAAGCCTGGTTGGTGCATTCTCCTAGGACCCTGAGTCAGCACACGTGACAGAACTCCCTCCAGCACTGTGTCCCAGTTGAACTCCTTGTATTTCATGAAGCAAATAGGAAACTCCCAGTGAAGCAGCAAGAAACACCAGGAAAAGTGGAGGATGACCAAATGGCCTCACAGTCCACACGGGGAAACACGTAGACCCCAGTGGCCACAGTTGACCTACAAAGAGAGAATTCAGCACTGCTGCCTCATGTTCATTGGAAAATCAGAAACCATGTCCTCCAGGTTACATAGATGCAGAAAAAGCTTTGATGGTCTCACTACAAAGGAAGATAAAGCTCCTGACAACAACATATATTTCAAGGGTCCAACCTCAGAGGCAGTTTCCCAAGAAGTCTTTAGGCCAGCAGAGCTCCATGTTTGTGGAGTGTTTACCCTGTCCCTTACTTAAGGAAACTCCTCTACCACCTCCAAGCTTGTGAACTCCTGAGCATTTTCCATTGTATATATGTATTCACAGATTTTCTAACTCTTCTCTTCGAATTGTGTCTTACTTGGGGCAAAGGTAATGTCAAGGCATTGTTCTTGATGAGAGTGGGAAGATTTTTGTGTAGCACATCATTGCATACACATTGGATTCATTTTCCTATTTTCCATTCAAAATACTGAATCCCTGACACTAACCCATACCCTCCTAGACTCTGATTACCAATCCTGATATGATGGAGGAAAATAACCCAAACAGAATAGCAATACATGCAGTTCAGAGGAGGCATGGTGTATAATTGGACTTTCCTTTGGCATTATAAAGGCTAGGTGTTATAAATCTAGTCCAATTGAAGAGAAGTAGTTCTCCATGTGTTTGTAAAGTTAACAAATATGTGAATTCCTGTCTCCCTTTCTCTGTAGCCTATTCAGCACATGTATTTTTACATGCACATATAGAATCCTACCTGGTATCCCACGTACATTCTTGTGAGGAGGATGACATGGCAGATACAAATTGTGAGAAGAGATCACTCCTCCTAAACGCTGTTGGAACTGAAAATTCAACCTATGGGTGAGCTTTCTACTTGAACAACATGATACATAAATCCATATTCAGTAAATTAAATATTTTTGGATCTGTGGATGATATATATTTCATGATGAATTTTGATTGGCATATATATTTCTACTTTTTAAAGTCTCTGTGTGTTTGTGTTGTTTGAATGTGTGTGTGTATATATATATATATATATATATATATATATACACACACACACACACACACACACACACACTCTCTCTCCAGATTTTTCAAAGTATGAAATATATGTGTCTTATTATACACTCCGTAAATTCATTCATGTTCAGGTATGTGGATTTATAATTATCTTTTCAAAAGATTATACTCAGAAATATTCATCCACCTGAAATACACATTTGTTTCCTAGTGAATGGTGCTTAGAAATCCTAATATTTCTACAGTAACTGACCGAGTTTAGCATCAATGCATGTAGATTCCTATGATATATGATATGTATTTTGACGTTTCTTTTTTTTCGACACTGGTACATCACTGTTTCTTCAGTTGATGCACAGCATAGGATATATATTTCATCCACAAGTTCACAATTTCCAGGCATTTGGTTCACTTTCAATCACTTCCTGCTTCAGAACACATGTACTCTTGTATATTTCTGGACTGGCCTTTTCATGAGACTTCTTTCCAAACACATTATTTTCGATTTCCATAATCACTTTTCAAGCAAATCTCACACAGCCTTCATGGTAAACCAGAACCCTAACATTACCATTAGATATATAACTGGTTGGAATGAATGATTTTGTATCAATATTAGATTTCCTATATATTTTCAGGTATCAGTTCAATCCATTATGTAAATTGGAACCAGTTATATTATTTATTCACAGTATGGTCTATTCATGCATTGTCTCTATATTCATAGACCCAGGGTACACCTATTGGTGCCCCCAAATACTAATCAATACGTCTTCAAGATTTTGCTCCCAGAAATGGTGGAAGAAATACTCATGTCACCTGATCTACATATACATTTTATCACAGTGATATTCTGGACACATAATGCAAAGTTCACACTTATGATTGTACCAAAGTCTAAATGCAAAGTGAGCATGGATTACTAAAAACATCCTTGTCCAGGGGCTTAATGCTCTCAAATGTCAATCCTATTGGTGACTACACAGTTGCTTCGTCCTAAGATTACATATTCAACCTCAACCCTGTTGAAAATATCTAATCCTATCACTCACTTTATACTTTGACTGATTTCCCAATGTCTCTATTGATATCTGCTTTCCTACATACTTTCCCATATTCATTATTGTGACTGACCCTTCACATGTGCTGACATTTACATCTACTCTCTAACTGACACCCTACTGCTAAAGAACTTTAGGTCCAAATGTTATACTCACTCTTCTTCCTAAACCTACTATCTTCCTAATCCTACCTACTATCCCTTTTTGACTGGATGTTCTCTTCCACATTCAATCATCCAAGGTACAAGGTCTTATGCCATTGCATATCAATTCATCTGAGACATCTGTGCAGAATGTAATTCAAAGCTAAGTATCCCAGTCAAGGGCCCAATGCCATTCTGGGCTTCAAAGCTTACTTAGATTTCTGTTTTCATACATATACTTCACCTATATATTATTATAAATATCACAGGTTCCCAATAGCATTCTTCATCCAGTAGAATGATTCCTAACCCAAATCAAACATGTTCTTACCCCTAACCATACACTGTTCCCACAATCCAACTTTACAGAAGAGCAGGGACAGAGTTGGTCTTACAATAGAGGAATGTAGGGGATCTTCCACCTGCTGAGAACTCAAAGGTCCATGCAGAAATGATCCCTGGAGAAGATGTAGGCAGCTCTGAAGGACCTGAGAGAGCAAAAGTCATCTTCCATGGCAATCAACCTGGTCAGGATGAAGGGGTGTGTGTATGAGCGTCACTCTTTTTAATGTAGACAAGATGGACCAAACCAGGCCTTGTGGAAAGTTGTTCCTAGGTGCCTATGGAGGATATACCAATCTAACTTGTGAAAGTGTCACAGGAAGCAGGGGCAGCCTCCATCTCATAGGACCCTTGGATGCAAATGTTAGTACAATTTGGTTGCCAAGGCAGTGACCTCATTCAGTTCCTGAAGGAAGTGACCTCACCTCACTTCCTTGGTGATGGAACTCTCTGAACTTGGCAACCAGGAAGCCAGGCACCCAGAACCAGTTTCAGTCCCAGTACCAGTGGGCTCACTTGTTTGCATTTACCAAGGACAGAGTCAGTCTTTCTTGGTACCTACTGATGTGAGGATGACCAAATGCCAGGAAAGCTCTGAAGAGGGGACTTTTCTGAGAAAGCAGGTAGTGAGTGGCTCACTGGTGGCTCCTGACAACTTCATTGAGTAGGCCAAGGAGGCCAGATCTGAGAGAGGACGACCCATTTTGGGGGAAGATTGTATGGCCCACAAGTCAGAAGACACTCTGGATAGTCACAGACCTACTTGGGGGAAGGAGGTGCCTTAGTGGGTGTGGGTGTGAGTTTATGGTTTTGTGTCATGTTCTGAGAATAGGTAGGAAAGGCAGTTTTTTTGGTTTCTTGTGGACTGTTTCTAGTAAGTCGTTTGACAAGGCGAGTGTTTCTAAGTCTGTGTATCCCACTGTATCCCTGGTTGTAGACATTGGAAACGAGAATGAATCAATGGATGTGTCCTGTCTAGTAGAAAACTTTCCAGCATTCATCCTTTCCAATTTATGAATGGACTGGGGCTTGCCTTATCTATGGGCAACACCTACTATCTTGCTAAGTTCCTGTTTTCTTCCTGAATTCTGGCCACTCTCCAGAATAGGCTCATGGTTTTGTGTCCAAGATATGTACCCCCTCCCAGCTCTGTGACATGGCCATGCACTGGATAACTGAAGGGAATGGCAAGCATCTCAGAAAACTCAGATATCAGTGTGACCAGTAAAGTGTCAGTGGAGAAACCCTGCTTTGGGCCTTTTGCTTACCAATTGTTCTATTGCCCTGACTCTCAGGAAGGTCTTTGCCTCAGGCTACCCCTTTGTGAAGCCTGAAGTAAACAGTTTTCAAATGGAAATGAATGGGCATCACCTGTGGCTTTTTGCTTAATTCCTGTGCAAAGGGATGTGTGGGAATCAGGCTCTTGGCCCTGTGTGAGGCTGTGGCTTAGATTCTCAGCACCTGATGGATTAAAGAAAGATCCCATGCGTGCATCCAAAGCCAAAATGGCAAAAAGAGCAGTCATTGTGGATGAAGTCTCTCGCTTACCTCTGGAAAGTTCCTGACATGCATCAAGTGAGAATAGGGATCCTTTGGGTCAAATGAGTTCTTCAAAGCCCTGCAGAGGCTAGCCCATAGGTTCTTGGGTTTTCTCATGTCTCCAATTCACACAAAGAATCTATACCCGAAAGTCAGTAGGCCTCAAATTGGAGAAGCAGAGCAGTATTAATGGCAGGCGTATTTGATCACTCCTGGTTCACAGGAAGGGTGTCCAGGCCACCCTGACATTAGGCAAATGAGGGGCAGGGGAGCTTATTCTAGACACTGTCTTGGGCTGCCCCCCTCATGGAAACCTCCAGCCAGAGGTTATGATGAGTGTCTATATGGAAGAAGATGAGGGCCATGTGGCAGTGGTTTGGTTTGAATTTTGGGCATTTGTGAGGCATTTGAAAGGGATGACTGGGTCCACCTGGGCTTGAACTCTGGCGTGATTCCCCTTAGAGACTGAGATCTGGAACTGAACTCAGAGAAGTATTGCCATGAATTGTTTTGGGATTTTAGGAGGCCACGCATGAGAGTTCCCCTTGGAAACTGAGATCTAGGCCCAGGGTGGCTTTCCACAGAGCACTGGGAATCTCAGCCAGGATTTCACATGATTTTATTCTTAAAGACCTGGCAGCCATAATTGAGAGTCAAAACACACAGGGACCTCACATTGTAGACCTCAATGGGCCTGGCTTGATGTGACCTTTTGGCCAGTCTTGGGAAGCCTTGCCTCTGAGTGTTTCTCCAGAGCTTTCATTGAAATGAGCTTCCTCACCATTTAGTGGTTCCTGAATGAATAGAAACCCACAGTGCCTCCAAGTTCATCCTGGAAAAATGGCTTGATAAATACCATGAAATTTTTGAAATTCCCATGACCAGGTGGCACTGGAGAACCTTTGGATGACCTGTTGCTGATCATGAGTGTACCAGACAGTGCCTTGATTGACTGGGTTTCATGAAAATGGTGTAGAACAGAGATGCCAGTAAGTTGGAGCCTGCTGATTAGTGGGCCTAGAGCAGTGTTGTTCAGGTGTGTGATAAAACATCTGTGGTGGGGCCATGTGGATCTGCCATTGGCTTCCACATGGCTTGTGACTGACACAGTGCAGCCAGCAGACCCTTATATGTAAAGGCATCTTGGTATATGGAGAGGTTTCGGGTCAATATTCAGAATCAGGTTTCTGTGGTCAAGGGGGCAAGGTCTGTGGTATAGAAGCCTTGTTGGTGCATTCTCCTAGGACCCTGAGTCAGCACACGTGACAGAACTCCCTCCAGCACTGTGTCCCAGTTGAACTCCTTGTATTCCATGAAGCAAATAGGAAAATCCCAGTGAAGCAGCAAGAAACACCAGGAAAAGTGGAGGATGACCAAATGGCCTCACAGTCCACACGGGGAAACACTTAGACCCCAGTGGCCACAGTTGACCTACAAAGAGAGAATTCAGCACTGCTGCCTCATGTTCATTGGAAAATCAGAAACCATGTCCTCCAGGCCACATAGATGCAGGCCACACTTTGATGGTCTCACTACAAAGGAAGATAAAGCTGCTGACAACAACATATATTTCAAGGGTCCAACCTCAGAGGCAGTTTCCCAAGAAGTCTTTAGGCCAGCAGAGCTCCATGTTTGTGGAGTGTTTACCCTGTCCCTTACTTATGGAAACTCCTCTACCACCTCCAAGCTTGTGAACTCCTGAGCATTTTCCATTGTATATATGTATTCACAGATTTTCTAACTCTTCTCTTCGAATTGTGTCTTACTTGGGGCAAAGGTAATGTCAAGGCATTGTTCTTGATGAGAGTGGGAAGATTTTTGTGTAGCACATCATTGCATACACATTGGATTCATTTTCCTATTTTCCATTCAAAATACTGAATCCCTGACACTAACCCATACCGTCCTAGACTCTGATTACCAATCCTGATATGATGGAGGAAAATAACCCAAACAGAATAGCAATACATGCAGTTCAGAGGAGGCATGGTGTATAATTGGACTTTCCTTTGGCATTATAAAGGCTAGGTGTTATAAATCTAGTCCAATTTAAGAGAAGTAGTTCTCCATGTGTTTGTAAAGTTAACAAATATGTGAATTCCTGTCTCCCTTTCTCTGTAGCCTATTCAGCACATGAATTTTTACATGCACATATAGAATCCTACCTGGTATCCCACGTACATTCTTGTGAGGAGGCTGACATGGCAGATACAAATTGTGAGAAGAGATCACTCCTCCTAAACGCTGTTGGAACTGAAAATTCAACCTATGGGTGAGCTTTCTACTTGAACAACATGATACATAAATCCATATTCAGTAAATTAAATATTTTTGGATCTGTGGATGATATATATTTCATGATGACTTTTGATTGGCATATATATTTCTACTTTTTAAAGTCGCTGTGTGTTTGTATTGTTTGAATGTGTGTATACACACACACACACACACACTCTCCAGATTTTTCAAAGTATGAAATATATGTGTCTTATTATACACTCCCTAAATTCATTCATGTTCAGGTATGTGGATTTATAATTATCTTTTCAAAAGATTATTCTCAGAAATATTCATCCACCTGAAATACACATTTGTTTCCTAGTGAATGGTGCTTAGAAATCCTCATATTTCTACAGTAACTGACCGAGTTTAGCATCAATGCATGTAGATTCCTATGATACATGATATGTATTTTGACGTTTCTTTTTTTTCGACACTGGTACATCACTGTTTCTTCAGTTTGTGCACAGCATAGGATATATATTTCATCCACAAGTTCACAATTTCCAGGCATTTGGTTCACTTTCAATCACTTCCTGCTTCAGAACACATGTACCCTTGTATATTTCTGGACTGGCCTTTTCATGAGACTTCTTTCCAAACACATTATTTTCGATTTCCATAATCACTTTTCAAGCAAATCTCACACAGCCTTCATGGTAAACCAGAACCCTAACATTACCATTAGATATATAACTGGTTGGAATGAATGATTTTGTATCAATATTAGATTTCCTATATATTTTCAGGTATCAGTTCAATCCATTATGTAAATTGGAAGCAGTTATATTATTTATTCACAGTATTGTCTATTCATGCATTGTCTCTATATTCATAGACCCAGGGTACACCTATTGGTGCCCCCAAATACTAATCAATACGTCTTCAAGATATTTCTCCCAGAAATGGTGGAAGAAATACTCATGTCACCTGATCTACATATACATTTTATCACAGTGATATTCTGGACACATAATGCAAAGTTCACACTTATGATTGTACCAAAGTCTAAATGCAAAGTGAGCATGGATTACTAAAAACATCCTTGTCCAGGGGCTTAATGCTCTCAAATGTCAATCCTATTGGTGACTACACAGTTGCTTCGTCCTAAGATTACATATTCAACCTCAACCCTGTTGAAAATATCTAATCCTATCACTCACTTTATACTTTGACTGATTTCCCAATGTCTCTATTGATATCTGCTTTCCTACATACTTTCCCATATTCATTATTGTGACTGACCCTTCACATGTGCTGACATTTACATCTACTCTCTAACTGACACCCTACTGCTAAAGAACTTTAGGTCCAAATGTTATACTCACCCTTCTTCCTAAACCTACTATCTTCCTAATCCTACCTACTATCCCTTTTTGACTGGATGTTCTCTTCCACATTCAATCATCCAAGGTACAAGGTCTTATGCCATTGCATATCAATTTATCTGAGACATCTGTGCAGAATGTAATTCAAAGCTAAGTATCCCAGTCAAGGGCCCAATGCCATTCTGGGCTTCAAAGCTTACTTAGATTTCTGTTTTCATACATATACTTCACCTATATATTATTATAAATATCACAGGTTCCCAATAGCATTCTTCATCCAGTAGAATGATTCCTAACCCAAATCAAACATGTTCTTACCCCTAACCATACACTGTTCCCACAATCCAACTTTACAGAAGAGCAGGGACAGAGTTGGTCTTACAATAGAGGAATGTAGGGGATCTTCCACCTGCTGAGAACTCAAAGGTCCATGCAGAAATGATCCCTGGAGAAGATGTAGGCAGCTCTGAAGGACATGAGAGAGCAAAAGTCATCTTCCATGGCAATCAACCTGGTCAGGATGAAGGGGTGTGTGTATGAGCGTCACTCTTTTTAATGTAGACAAGATGGACCAAACCAGGCCTTGTGGAAAGTTGTTCCTAGGTGCCTATGGAGGATATACCAATCTAACTTGTGAAAGTGTCACAGGAAGCAGGGGCAGCCTCCATCTCATAGGACCCTTGGAAGCAACTGTTAGTACAATTTGGTTGCCAAGGCAGTGACCTCATTCAGTTCCTGAAGGAAGTGACCTCACCTCACTTCCTTGGTGAAGGAACTCTCTGAACTTGGCAACCAGGAAGCCAGGCACCCAGAACCAGTTTCAGTCCCAGTACCAGTGGGCTCACTTGTTTGCATTTACCAAGGACAGAGTCAGTCTTTCTTGGTACCTACTGATGTGAGGATGACCAAATGCCAGGAAAGCTCTGAAGAGGCGACATTTCTGAGAAAGCAGGTAGTGAGTGGCTCACTGGTGGCTCCTGACAACTTCATTGAGTAGGCCAAGGAGGCCAGATCTGAGAGAGGACGACCCATTTTGGGGGAAGATTGTATGGCCCACAAGTCAGAAGACACTCTGGATAGTCACAGACCTACTTGGGGGAAGGAGGTGCCTTAGTGGGTGTGGGTGTGAGTTTATGGTTTTGTGTCATGTTCTGAGAATAGGTAGGAAAGGCAGTTTTTTTGGTTTGGAGTGGACTGTTTCTAGTAAGTCGTTTGACAAGGCGAGTGTTTCTAAGTCTGTGTATCCCACTGTATCCCTGGTTGTAGACATTGGAAACGAGAATGAATCAATGGATGTGTCCTGTCTAGTAGAAAACTTTCCAGCATTCATCCTTTCCAATTTATGAATGGACTGGGGCTTGCCTTATCTATGGGCAACACCTACTATCTTGCTAAGTTCCTGTTTTCTTCCTGAATTCTGGCCACTCTCCAGAATAGGCTCATGGTTTTGTGTCCAAGATATGTACCACCTCCCAGCTCTGTGACATGGCCATGCACTGGATAACTGAAGGGAATGGCAAGCATCTCAGAAAACTCAGATATCAGTGTGACCAGTAAAGTGTCAGTGGAGAAACCCTGCTTTGGGCCTTTTGCTTACCAATTGTTCTATTGCCCTGACTCTCAGGAAGGTCTTTGCCTCAGGCTACCCCTTTGTGAAGCCTGAAGTAAACAGTTTTCAAATGGAAATGAATGGGCATCACCTGTGCCTTTTTGCTTAATTCCTGTGCAAAGGGATGTGTGGGAATCAGGCTCTTGGCCCTGTGTGAGGCTGTGGCTTAGATTCTCAGCACCTGATGGATTAAAGAAAGATCCCATGCGTGCATCCAAAGCCAAAATGGCAAAAAGAGCAGTCATTGTGGATGAAGTCTCTCGCTTACCTCTGGAAAGTTCCTGACATGCATCAAGTGAGAATAGGGATCCTTTGGGTCAAATGAGTTCTTCAAAGCCCTGCAGAGGCTAGCCCATAGGTTCTTGGGTTTTCTCATGTCTCCAATTCACACAAAGAATCTATACCCGAAAGTCAGTAGGCCTCAAATTGGAGAAGCAGAGCAGTATTAATGGCAGGCGTATTTGATCACTCCTGGTTCACAGGAAGGGTGTCCAGGCCACCCTGACATTAGGCAAATGAGGGGCAGGGGAGCTTATTCTAGACACTGTCTTGGGCTGCCCCCCTCATGGAAACCTCCAGCCAGAGGTTATGATGAGTGTCTATATGGAAGAAGATGAGGGCCATGTGGCAGTGGTTTGGTTTGAATTTTGGGCATTTGTGAGGCATTTGAAAGGGATGACTGGGTCCACCTGGGCTTGAACTCTGGCGTGATTCCCCTTAGAGACTGAGATCTGGAACTGAACTCAGAGAAGTATTGCCATGAATTGTTTTGGGATTTTAGGAGGCCACGCATGAGAGTTGCCCTTGGAAACTGAGATCTAGGCCCAGGGTGGCTTTCCACAGAGTACTGGGAATCTCAGCCTGGATTTCACATGATTTTATTCTTAAAGACCTGGCAGCCATAATTGAGAGTCAAAACACACAGGGACCTCACATTGTAGACCTCAATGGGCCTGGCTTGATGTGACCTTTTGGCCAGTCTTGGGAAGCCTTGCCTCTGAGTGTTTCTCCAGAGCTTTCATTGAAATGAGCTTCCTCACCATTTAGTGGTTCCTGAATGAATAGAAACCCACAGTGCCTCCAAGTTCATCCTGGAAAAATGGCTTGATAAATACCATGAAATTTTTGAAATTCCCATGACCAGGTGGCACTGGAGAACCTTTGGATGTCCTGTTGCTGATCATGAGTGTACCAGACAGTGCCTTGATTGACTGGGTTTCATAAAAATGGTGTAGAACAGAGATGCCAGTAAGTTGGAGCCTGCTGATTAGTGGGCCTAGAGCAGTGTTGTTCAGGTGTGTGATAAAACATCTGTGGTGGGGCCATGTGGATCTGCCATTGGCTTCCACATGGCTTGTGACTGACACAGTGCAGCCAGCAGAACCTTATATGTAAAGGCATCTTGTTATATGGAGAGGTTTCGGGTCAATATTCAGAATCAGGTTTCTGTGGTCAAGGGGGCAAGGTCTGTGGTATAGAAGCCTTGTTGGTACATTCTCCTAGGACCCTGAGTCAGCACACGTGACAGAACTCCCTCCAGCACTGTGTCCCAGTTGAAATCCTTGTATTCCATGAAGCAAATAGGAAAATCCCAGTGAAGCAGCAAGAAACACCAGGAAAAGTGGAGGATGACCAAATGGCCTCACAGTCCACACAGGGAAACACGTAGACCCCAGTGGCCACAGTTGACCTACAAAGAGAGAATTCAGCACTGCTGCCTCATGTTCATTGGAAAATCAGAAACCATGTCCTCCAGGCCACATAGATGCAGGCCACACTTTGATGGTCTCACTACAAAGGAAGATAAAGCTGCTGACAACAACATATATTTCAAGGGTCCAACCTCAGAGGCAGTTTCCCAAGAAGTCTTTAGGCCAGCAGAGCTCCATGTTTGTGGAGTGTTTACCCTGTCCCTTACTTATGGAAACTCCTCTACCACCTCCAAGCTTGTGAACTCCTGAGCATTTTCCATTGTATATATGTATTCACAGATTTTCTAACTCTTCTCTTCGAATTGTGTCTTACTTGGGGCAAAGGTAATGTCAAGGCATTGTTCTTGATGAGAGTGGGAAGATTTTTGTGTAGCACATCATTGCATACACATTGGATTCATTTTCCTATTTTCCATTCAAAATACTGAATCCCTGACACTAACCCATACCCTCCTAGACTCTGATTACCAATCCTGATATGATGGAGGAAAATAACCCAAACAGAATAGCAATACATGCAGTTCAGAGGAGGCATGGTGTATAATTGGACTTTCCTTTGGCATTATAAAGGCTAGGTGTTATGAATCTAGTCCAATTTAAGAGAAGTAGTTCTCCATGTGTTTGTAAAGTTAACAAATATGTGAATTCCTGTCTCCCTTTCTCTGTAGCCTATTCAGCACATGAATTTTTACATGCACATATAGAATCCTACCTGGTATCCCACGTACATTCTTGTGAGGAGGCTGACATGGCAGATACAAATTGTGAGAAGAGATCACTCCTCCTAAACGCTGTTGGAACTGAAAATTCAACCTATGGGTTAGCTTTCTACTTGAACAACATGATACATAAATCCATATTCAGTAAATTAAATATTTTTGGATCTGTGGATGATATATATTTCATGATGACTTTTGATTGGCATATATATTTCTACTTTTTAAAGTCGCTGTGTGTTTGTATTGTTTGAATGTGTGTATACACACACACACACACACACTCTCCAGATTTTTCAAAGTATGAAATATATGTGTCTTATTATACACTCCCTAAATTCATTCATGTTCAGGTATGTGGATTTATAATTATCTTTTCAAAAGATTATTCTCAGAAATATTCATCCACCTGAAATACACATTTGTTTCCTAGTGAATGGTGCTTAGAAATCCTCATATTTCTACAGTAACTGACCGAGTTTAGCATCAATGCATGTAGATTCCTATGATAGATGATATGTATTTTGACGTTTCTTTTTTTTCGACACTGGTACATCACTGTTTCTTCAGTTTGTGCACAGCATAGGATATATATTTCATCCACAAGTTCACAATTTCCAGGCATTTGGTTCACTTTCAATCACTTCCTGCTTCAGAACACATGTACCCTTGTATATTTCTGGACTGGCCTTTTCATGAGACTTCTTTCCAAACACATTATTTTCGATTTCCATAATCACTTTTCAAGCAAATCTCACACAGCCTTCATGGTAAACCAGAACCCTAACATTACCATTAGATATATAACTGGTTGGAATGAATGATTTTGTATCAATATTAGATTTCCTATATATTTTCAGGTATCAGTTCAATCCATTATGTAAATTGGAACCAGTTATATTATTTATTCACAGTATGGTCTATTCATGCATTGTCTCTATATTCATAGACCCAGGGTACACCTATTGGTGCCCCCAAATACTAATCAATACGTCTTCAAGATATTGCTCCCAGAAATGGTGGAAGAAATACTCATGTCACCTGATCTACATATACATTTTATCACAGTGATATTCTGGACACATAATGCAAAGTTCACACTTATGATTGTACCAAAGTCTAAATGCAAAGTGAGCATGGATTACTAAAAACATCCTTGCCCAGGGGCTTAATGCTCTCAAATGTCAATCCTATTGGTGACTACACAGTTGCTTCGTCCTAAGATTACATATTCAACCTCAACCCTGTTGAAAATATCTAATCCTATCACTCACTTTATACTTTGACTGATTTCCCAATGTCTCTATTGATATCTGCTTTCCTACATAATTTCCCATATTCATTATTGTGACTGACCCTTCACATGTGCTGACATTTACATCTACTCTCTAACTGACACCCTACTGCTAAAGAACTTTAGGTCCAAATGTTATACTCACTCTTCTTCCTAAACCTACTCTCTTCCTAATCCTACCTACTATCCCTTTTTGACTGGATGTTCTCTTCCACATTCAATCATCCAAGGTACAAGGTCTTATGCCATTGCATATCAATTTATCTGAGACATCTGTGCAGAATGTAATTCAAAGCTAAGTATCCCAGTCAAGGGCCCAATGCCCTTCTGGGCTTCAAAGCTTACTTAGATTTCTGTTTTCATACATATACTTCACCTATATATTATTATAAATATCACAGGTTCCCAATACCATTCTTCATCCAGTAGAATGATTCCTAACCCAAATCAAACATGTTCTTACCCCTAACCATACACTGTTCCCTCAATCCAACTTTACAGAAGAGCAGGGACAGAGTTGGTCTTACAATAGAGGAATGTAGGGGATCTTCCACCTGCTGAGAACTCAAAGGTCCATGCAGAAATGATCCCTGGAGAAGATGTAGGCAGCTCTGAAGGACATGAGAGAGCAAAAGTCATCTTCCATGGCAAACAACCTGGTCAGGATGAAGGGTTGTGTCTGAATGAGCCGCACTCTTCTTAATGTAGACAAGATGGACCAAACCAGGCCTGTGTGGAAAGCTGTTCCTGGGTGCCTATGGAGGATATACCGTTCTAACTTGTGAAAGTGTCACAGGAAGCAGGGGCAGCCTCCATCTCATAGGACCCTTGGAAGCAACTGTTAGGACAATTTGGTTGCCAAGGCAGTGACCTCATTCAGTTCCTGAAGGAAGTGACCTCACCTCACTTCTTTTGTGATGGAACTCTCTGAACATGGCAACCAGGAAGCCAGGCACCCAGAGCCAGTTTCAGTCCCAGTCCCAGTGGGCTCACTTGTTTGCATTTACCAAGGACAGAGTCAGTCTTTCTTGGTACCTACTGATGTGAGGATGACCAAATGCCAGGAAAGCTCTGAAGAGGGGACTTTTCTGAGAAAGCAGGTATTGAGTGGCTCACTGGTGGCTCCTGACAACCTCATTGAGTAGGCCAAGGAGGCCAGATCTGAGAGAGGACGGGCCATTTGGGGGGAACATTGTATGGCCCACCAGTCAGAAGACACTCCGGATAGTCACAGACCTACTTGGGGGAAGGAGGTGCCTTAGTGGGTGTGGGTGTGAGTTTATGGTTTTGTGTCATGTTCTGAGAATAGGTAGGAAAGGCAGTTTGTTTGGTTTGGAGTGGTCTGTTTCTAGTAAGTCGTTTGACAAGGCAAGTGTTTCTATGTCTGTGTATCCCACTGTATCCCTTGTTGTAGACATTGGAAAAGAGAATGAATCAATGGATGTGTCCTGTCTAGTAGAAAACTTTCCAGCATTCATCCTTTCCAATTTATGAATGGACTGGGGCTTGCCTTATCTATGGGCAACACCTACTATCTTGCTAAGTTCCTGTTTTCTTCCTGAATTCTGGCCACTCTCCAGAATAGGCTCATGGTTTTGTGTCCAAGATATGTACCACCTCCCAGCTCTGTGACATGGCCATGTACTGGATAACTGAAGGGAATGGCAAGCATCTCAGAAAACTCAGATATCAGTGTGACCA
Source organism: Urocitellus parryii (assembly GCF_045843805.1). NCBI lineage: Eukaryota > Metazoa > Chordata > Mammalia > Rodentia > Sciuridae > Urocitellus > Urocitellus parryii. The sequence goes on along the minus strand of NW_027551782.1, from coordinate 62,199 downwards.
GTAAAGTGTCAGTGGAGAAACCCTGCTTTGGGCCTTTTGCTTACCTATTGTTCTGTTGCCCTGACTCTCAGGAAGGTCTTTGCCTCAGGCTACCCCTTTGTGAAGCCTGAAGTAAACAGTTTTCAAATGGAAATGAATGGGCATCACCTGTGGCTTTTTGCTTAATTCCTGTGCAAAGGGATGTGTGTGAATCAGCCTCTTGGCCCTGTGTGAGGCTGTGGCTTAGATTCTCAGCACCTGATGGATTAAAGAAAGATCCCATGTGTGCATCCAAAGCCAAAATGGCAAAAAGAGCAGTCATTGTGGATGAAGTCTCTCGCTTTCCTCTGGAAAGTTCCTGACCTGCATCAAGTGAGAATAGGGATCCTTTGGGTCAAATGAGTTCTTCAAAGCCCTGCAGAGGCTAGCCCATAGGTTCTTGGGTTTTCTCATGTCTCCAATTCACACAAAGAATCTATACCCGAAAGTCGGTAGGCCTCAAATCGGAGAAGCAGAGCAGTATTAATGGCAGGCGTATTTGATCACTCCTGGTTCACAGGAAGGGTGTCCAGGCCACCCTGACATTAGGCAAATGAGGGGCAGGGGAGCTTATTCTAGACACTGTCTTGGGCTGCCCCCCTCATGGAAACCTCCAGCCAGAGGTTATGATGAGTGTCTATATGGAAGAAGATGAGGGCCATGTGGCAGTGTTTTGGTTTGAATTTTGGGCATTTGTGAGGCATTTGGAAGGGATGACTGGGTCCACCTGGGCTTGAACTCTGGCGTGATTCCCCTTAGAGACTGAGTTCTGGAACTGAACTCAGAGAAGTATTGCCATGAATTGTGTTGGGATTTTAGGAGGCCACGAATGAGAGTTGCCCCTTGGAAACTGAGATCTAGGCCCAGGGTGGCTTTCCACAGAGCACTGGGAATCTCAGCCAGGATATCACATGATTTTATTCTTAAAGACCTGGCAGCCGTAATTGAGAGTCAAAACACACATGGACCTCACCTTGTGACCCCAAATGGGCCTGGTTTGATGTGACCTTTTGGCCAGTCTTGGGAAGCCTTGCCTCTGAGTGTTTCTCCAGAGCTTTCATTGAAATGAGCTTCCTCACCATTTAGTGGTTCCTGAATGAATAGAAACCCACAGTGCCTCCAAGTTCATCCTGGAAAAATGGCTTGATAAATACCATGAAATTTTTGAAATTCCCATGACCAGGTGGCACTGGAGAACCTTTGGATGTCCTGTTGCTGATCATGATTGTACCAGACAGTGCCTTGATTGACTGGGTTTCATGAAAATGGTGTAGAACACAGATGCCAGTAAGTTGGAGCCTGCTGATTAGTGGGCCTAGAGCAGTGGTGTGCAGGTGTGTGATAAAACATCTGTGGTGGGGCCATGTGGATCTGCCATTGGCTTCCACATGGCTTGTGACTGACACGGTGCAGCCAGCAGACCCTTATATGTAAAGGCATCTTGTTATATGGAGAGGTTTCCAGGCAATATTCAGAATCAGGTTGCTGTGGTCAAGGGGGCAAGCTCTGTGGGATAGAAGCCTGGTTGGTGCATTCTCCTAGGACCCTGAGTCAGCACACGTGACAGAACTCCCTCCAGCACTGTGTCCCAGTTGAACTCCTTGTATTTCATGAAGCAAATAGGAAACTCCCAGTGAAGCAGCAAGAAACACCAGGAAAAGTGGAGGATGACCAAATGGCCTCACAGTCCACACGGGGAAACACTTAGACCCCAGTGGCCACAGTTGACCTACAAAGAGAGAATTCAGCACTGCTGCCTCATGTTCGTTGGAAAATCAGAAACCATGTCCTCCAGGTCACATAGATGCAGAAAAAGCTTTGATGGTCTCACTACAAAGGAAGATAAAGCTCCTGACAACAACATATATTTCAAGGGTCCAACCTCAGAGGCAGTTTCCCAAGAAGTCTTTAGGCCAGCAGAGCTCCATGTTTGTGGAGTGTTTACCCTGTCCCTTACTTATGGAAACTCCTCTACCACCTCCAAGCTTGTGAACTCCTGAGCATTTTCCATTGTATATATGTATTCACAGATTTTCTAACTCTTCTCTTCGAATTGTGTCTTACTTGGGGCAAAGGTAATGTCAAGGCATTGTTCTTGATGAGAGTGGGAAGATTTTTGTGTAGCACATCATTGCATACACATTGGATTCATTTTCCTATTTTCCATTCAAAATACTGAATCCCTGACACTAACCCATACCCTCCTAGACTCTGATTACCAATCCTGATATGATGGAGGAAAATAACCCAAACAGAATAGCAATACATGCAGTTCAGAGGAGGCATGGTGTATAATTGGACTTTCCTTTGGCATTATAAAGGCTAGGTGTTATAAATCTAGTCCAATTTAAGAGAAGTCGTTCTCCATGTGTTTGTAAAGTTAACAAATATGTGAATTCCTGTCTCCCTTTCTCTGTAGCCTATTCAGCACATGTATTTTTACATGCACATATAGAATCCTACCTGGTATCCCACGTACATTCTTGTGAGGAGGCTGACATGGCAGATACAAATTGTGAGAAGAGATCACTCCTCCTAAACGCTGTTGGAACTGAAAATTCAACCTATGGGTTAGCTTTCTACTTGAACAACATGATACATAAATCCATATTCAGTAAATTAAATATTTTTGGATCTGTGGATGATATATATTTCATGATGAATTTTGATTGGCATATATATTTCTACTTTTTGAAGTCTCTGTGTGTTTGTATTGTTTGAATGTGTGTATATATATATATATATATATATATATATATATATATACACACACACACACACACACACACACACACACACACTCTCTCCAGATTTTTCAAAGTATGAAATATATGTGTCTTATTATACACTCCCTAAATTCATTCATGTTCAGGTATGTGGATTTATAATCATCTTTTCAAAAGATTATTCTCAGAAATATTCATCCACCTGAAATGCACATTTGTTTCCTAGTGAATGGTGCTTAGAAATCCTAATATTTCTACAGTAACTGACCGAGTTTAGCATCAATGCAAGTAGATTCCTATGATAGATGATATGTATTTTGACGTTTCTTTCTTTTTGACACTGGTACATCACTGTTTCTTCAGTTGATGCACAGCATAGGATATATATTTCATCCACAAGTTCACAATTTCCAGGCATTTGGTTCACTTTCAATCACTTCCTGCTTCAGAACACATGTACTCTTGTATATTTCTGGACTGGCCTTTTCATGAGACTTCTTTCCAAACACATTATTTTCGATTTCCATAATCACTTTTCAAGCAAATCTCACACAGCCTTCATGGTAAACCAGAACCCTAACATTACCATTAGATATATAACTGGTTGGAATGAATGATTTTGTATCAATATTAGATTTCCTATATATTTTCAGGTATCAGTTCAATCCATTATGTAAATTGGAACCAGTTATATTATTTATTCACAGTATGGTCTATTCATGCATTGTCTCTATATTCATAGACCCAGGGTACACCTATTGGTGCCCCCAAATACTAATCAATACGTCTTCAAGATATTGCTCCCAGAAATGGTGGAAGAAATACTCATGTCACCTGATCTACATATAGATTTTATCACAGTGATATTCTGGACACATAATGCAAAGTTCACACTTATGATTGTACCAAAGTCTAAATGCAAAGTGAGCATGGATTACTAAAAACATCCTTGCCCAGGGGCTTAATGCTCTCAAATGTCAATCCTATTGGTGACTACACAGTTGCTTCGTCCTAAGATTACATATTCAACCTCAACCCTGTTGAAAATATCTAATCCTATCACTCACTTTATACTTTGACTGATTTCCCAATGTCTCTATTGATATCTGCTTTCCTACATAATTTCCCATATTCATTATTGTGACTGACCCTTCACATGTGCTGACATTTACATCTACTCTCTAACTGACACCCTACTGCTAAAGAACTTTAGGTCCAAATGTTATACTCACTCTTCTTCCTAAACCTACTATCTTCCTAATCCTACCTACTATCCCTTTTTGACTGGATGTTCTCTTCCACATTCAATCATCCAAGGTACAAGGTCTTATGCCATTGCATATCAATTTATCTGAGACATCTGTGCAGAATGTAATTCAAAGCTAAGTATCCCAGTCAAGGGCCCAATGCCCTTCTGGGCTTCAAAGCTTACTTAGATTTCTGTTTTCATACATATACTTCACCTATATATTATTATAAATATCACAGGTTCCCAATACCATTCTTCATCCAGTAGAATGATTCCTAACCCAAATCAAACATGTTCTTACCCCTAACCATACACTGTTCCCTCAATCCAACTTTACAGAAGAGCAGGGACAGAGTTGGTCTTACAATAGAGGAATGTAGGGGATCTTCCACCTGCTGAGAACTCAAAGGTCCATGCAGAAATGATCCCTGGAGAAGATGTAGGCAGCTCTGAAGGACATGAGAGAGCAAAAGTCATCTTCCATGGCAAACAACCTGGTCAGGATGAAGGGTTGTGTCTGAATGAGCCGCACTCTTCTTAATGTAGACAAGATGGACCAAACCAGGCCTGTGTGGAAAGCTGTTCCTGGGTGCCTATGGAGGATATACCGTTCTAACTTGTGAAAGTGTCACAGGAAGCAGGGGCAGCCTCCATCTCATAGGACCCTTGGAAGCAACTGTTAGGACAATTTGGTTGCCAAGGCAGTGACCTCATTCAGTTCCTGAAGGAAGTGACCTCACCTCACTTCTTTTGTGATGGAACTCTCTGAACATGGCAACCAGGAAGCCAGGCACCCAGAGCCAGTTTCAGTCCCAGTCCCAGTGGGCTCACTTGTTTGCATTTACCAAGGACAGAGTCAGTCTTTCTTGGTACCTACTGATGTGAGGATGACCAAATGCCAGGAAAGCTCTGAAGAGGGGACTTTTCTGAGAAAGCAGGTATTGAGTGGCTCACTGGTGGCTCCTGACAACCTCATTGAGTAGGCCAAGGAGGCCAGATCTGAGAGAGGACGGGCCATTTGGGGGGAACATTGTATGGCCCACCAGTCAGAAGACACTCCGGATAGTCACAGACCTACTTGGGGGAAGGAGGTGCCTTAGTGGGTGTGGGTGTGAGTTTATGGTTTTGTGTCATGTTCTGAGAATAGGTAGGAAAGGCAGTTTGTTTGGTTTGGAGTGGTCTGTTTCTAGTAAGTCGTTTGACAAGGCAAGTGTTTCTATGTCTGTGTATCCCACTGTATCCCTGGTTGTAGACATTGGAAAAGAGAATGAATCAATGGATGTGTCCTGTCTAGTAGAAAACTTTCCAGCATTCATCCTTTCCAATTTATGAATGGACTGGGGCTTGCCTTATCTATGGGCAACACCTACTATCTTGCTAAGTTCCTGTTTTCTTCCTGAATTCTGGCCACTCTCCAGAATAGGCTCATGGTTTTGTGTCCAAGATATGTACCACCTCCCAGCTCTGTGACATGGCCATGTACTGGATAACTGAAGGGAATGGCAAGCATCTCAGAAAACTCAGATATCAGTGTGACCAGTAAAGTGTCAGTGGAGAAACCCTGCTTTGGGCCTTTTGCTTACCTATTGTTCTGTTGCCCTGACTCTCAGGAAGGTCTTTGCCTCAGGCTACCCCTTTGTGAAGCCTGAAGTAAACAGTTTTCAAATGGAAATGAATGGGCATCACCTGTGGCTTTTTGCTTAATTCCTGTGCAAAGGGATGTGTGTGAATCAGCCTCTTGGCCCTGTGTGAGGCTGTGGCTTAGATTCTCAGCACCTGATGGATTAAAGAAAGATCCCATGTGTGCATCCAAAGCCAAAATGGCAAAAAGAGCAGTCATTGTGGATGAAGTCTCTCGCTTTCCTCTGGAAAGTGCCTGACCTGCATCAAGTGAGAATAGGGATCCTTTGGGTCAAATGAGTTCTTCAAAGCCCTGCAGAGGCTAGCCCATAGGTTCTTGGGTTTTCTCATGTCTCCAATTCACACAAAGAATCTATACCCGAAAGTCGGTAGGCCTCAAATCGGAGAAGCAGAGCAGTATTAATGGCAGGCGTATTTGATCACTCCTGGTTCACAGGAAGGGTGTCCAGGCCACCCTGACATTAGGCAAATGAGGGGCAGGGGAGCTTATTCTAGACACTGTCTTGGGCTGCCCCCCTCATGGAAACCTCCAGCCAGAGGTTATGATGAGTGTCTATATGGAAGAAGATGAGGGCCATGTGGCAGTGTTTTGGTTTGAATTTTGGGCATTTGTGAGGCATTTGGAAGGGATGACTGGGTCCACCTGGGCTTGAACTCTGGCGTGATTCCCCTTAGAGACTGAGTTCTGGAACTGAACTCAGAGAAGTATTGCCATGAATTGTGTTGGGATTTTAGGAGGCCACGAATGAGAGTTGCCCCTTGGAAACTGAGATCTAGGCCCAGGGTGGCTTTCCACAGAGCACTGGGAATCTCAGCCAGGATATCACATGATTTTATTCTTAAAGACCTGGCAGCCGTAATTGAGAGTCAAAACACACATGGACCTCACCTTGTAGACCCCAAATGGGCCTGGTTTGATGTGACCTTTTGGCCAGTCTTGGGAAGCCTTGCCTCTGAGTGTTTCTCCAGAGCTTTCATTGAAATGAGCTTCCTCACCATTTAGTGGTTCCTGAATGAATAGAAACCCACAGTGCCTCCAAGTTCATCCTGGAAAAATGGCTTGATAAATACCATGAAATTTTTGAAATTCCCATGACCAGGTGGCACTGGAGAACCTTTGGATGTCCTGTTGCTGATCATGATTGTACCAGACAGTGCCTTGATTGACTGGGTTTCATGAAAATGGTGTAGAACACAGATGCCAGTAAGTTGGAGCCTGCTGATTAGTGGGCCTAGAGCAGTGGTGTGCAGGTGTGTGATAAAACATCTGTGGTGGGGCCATGTGGATCTGCCATTGGCTTCCACATGGCTTGTGACTGACACGGTGCAGCCAGCAGACCCTTATATGTAAAGGCATCTTGTTATATGGAGAGGTTTCCAGGCAATATTCAGAATCAGGTTGCTGTGGTCAAGGGGGCAAGCTCTGTGGGATAGAAGCCTGGTTGGTGCATTCTCCTAGGACCCTGAGTCAGCACAGGTGACAGAACTCCCTCCAGCACTGTGTCCCAGTTGAACTCCTTGTATTTCATGAAGCAAATAGGAAACTCCCAGTGAAGCAGCAAGAAACACCAGGAAAAGTGGAGGATGACCAAATGGCCTCACAGTCCACACGGGGAAACACTTAGACCCCAGTGGCCACAGTTGACCTACAAAGAGAGAATTCAGCACTGCTGCATCATGTTCGTTGGAAAATCAGAAACCATGTCCTCCAGGTCACATAGATGCAGAAAAAGCTTTGATGGTCTCACTACAAAGGAAGATAAAGCTCCTGACAACAACATATATTTCAAGGGTCCAACCTCAGAGGCAGTTTCCCAAGAAGTCTTTAGGCCAGCAGAGCTCCATGTTTGTGGAGTGTTTACCCTGTCCCTTACTTATGGAAACTCCTCTACCACCTCCAAGCTTGTGAACTCCTGAGCATTTTCCATTGTATATATGTATTCACAGATTTTCTAACTCTTCTCTTCGAATTGTGTCTTACTTGGGGCAAAGGTAATGTCAAGGCATTGTTCTTGATGAGAGTGGGAAGATTTTTGTGTAGCACATCATTGCATACACATTGGATTCATTTTCCTATTTTCCATTCAAAATACTGAATCCCTGACACTAACCCATACCCTCCTAGACTCTGATTACCAATCCTGATATGATGGAGGAAAATAACCCAAACAGAATAGCAATACATGCAGTTCAGAGGAGGCATGGTGTATAATTGGACTTTCCTTTGGCATTATAAAGGCTAGGTGTTATAAATCTAGTCCAATTTAAGAGAAGTCGTTCTCCATGTGTTTGTAAAGTTAACAAATATGTGAATTCCTGTCTCCCTTTCTCTGTAGCCTATTCAGCACATGTATTTTTACATGCACATATAGAATCCTACCTGGTATCCCACGTACATTCTTGTGAGGAGGCTGACATGGCAGATACAAATTGTGAGAAGAGATCACTCCTCCTAAACGCTGTTGGAACTGAAAATTCAACCTATGGGTGAGCTTTCTACTTGAACAACATGATACATAAATCCATATTCAGTAAATTAAATATTTTTGGATCTGTGGATGATATATATTTCATGATGAATTTTGATTGGCATATATATTTCTACTTTTTGAAGTCTCTGTGTGTTTGTATTGTTTGAATGTGTGTATATATATATATATATATATATATATATATATATATATACACACACACACACACACACACACACACACACACTCTCTCTCTCCAGATTTTTCAAAGTATGAAATATATGTGTCTTATTATACACTCCCTAAATTCATTCATGTTCAGGTATGTGGATTTATAATCATCTTTTCAAAAGATTATTCTCAGAAATATTCATCCACCTGAAATGCACATTTGTTTCCTAGTGAATGGTGCTTAGAAATCCTAATATTTCTACAGTAACTGACCGAGTTTAGCATCAATGCAAGTAGATTCCTATGATAGATGATATGTATTTTGACGTTTCTTTCTTTTTGACACTGGTACATCACTGTTTCTTCAGTTGATGCACAGCATAGGATATATATTTCATCCACAAGTTCACAATTTCCAGGCATTTGGTTCACTTTCAATCACTTCCTGCTTCAGAACACATGTACTCTTGTATATTTCTGGACTGGCCTTTTCATGAGACTTCTTTCCAAACACATTATTTTCGATTTCCATAATCACTTTTCAAGCAAATCTCACACAGCCTTCATGGTAAACCAGAACCCTAACATTACCATTAGATATATAACTGGTTGGAATGAATGATTTTGTATCAATATTAGATTTCCTATATATTTTCAGGTATCAGTTCAATCCATTATGTAAATTGGAACCAGTTATATTATTTATTCACAGTATGGTCTATTCATGCATTGTCTCTATATTCATAGACCCAGGGTACACCTATTGGTGCCCCCAAATACTAATCAATACGTCTTCAAGATATTGCTCCCAGAAATGGTGGAAGAAATACTCATGTCACCTGATCTACATATACATTTTATCACAGTGATATTCTGGACACATAATGCAAAGTTCACACTTATGATTGTACCAAAGTCTAAATGCAAAGTGAGCATGGATTACTAAAAACATCCTTGCCCAGGGGCTTAATGCTCTCAAATGTCAATCCTATTGGTGACTACACAGTTGCTTCGTCCTAAGATTACATATTCAACCTCAACCCTGTTGAAAATATCTAATCCTATCACTCACTTTATACTTTGACTGATTTCCCAATGTCTCTATTGATATCTGCTTTCCTACATAATTTCCCATATTCATTATTGTGACTGACCCTTCACATGTGCTGACATTTACATCTACTCTCTAACTGACACCCTACTGCTAAAGAACTTTAGGTCCAAATGTTATACTCACTCTTCTTCCTAAACCTACTATCTTCCTAATCCTACCTACTATCCCTTTTTGACTGGATGTTCTCTTCCACATTCAATCATCCAAGGTACAAGGTCTTATGCCATTGCATATCAATTTATCTGAGACATCTGTGCAGAATGTAATTCAAAGCTAAGTATCCCAGTCAAGGGCCCAATGCCCTTCTGGGCTTCAAAGCTTACTTAGATTTCTGTTTTCATACATATACTTCACCTATATATTATTATAAATATCACAGGTTCCCAATACCATTCTTCATCCAGTAGAATGATTCCTAACCCAAATCAAACATGTTCTTACCCCTAACCATACACTGTTCCCTCAATCCAACTTTACAGAAGAGCAGGGACAGAGTTGGTCTTACAATAGAGGAATGTAGGGGATCTTCCACCTGCTGAGAACTCAAAGGTCCATGCAGAAATGATCCCTGGAGAAGATGTAGGCAGCTCTGAAGGACATGAGAGAGCAAAAGTCATCTTCCATGGCAAACAACCTGGTCAGGATGAAGGGTTGTGTCTGAATGAGCCGCACTCTTCTTAATGTAGACAAGATGGACCAAACCAGGCCTGTGTGGAAAGCTGTTCCTGGGTGCCTATGGAGGATATACCGTTCTAACTTGTGAAAGTGTCACAGGAAGCAGGGGCAGCCTCCATCTCATAGGACCCTTGGAAGCAACTGTTAGGACAATTTGGTTGCCAAGGCAGTGACCTCATTCAGTTCCTGAAGGAAGTGACCTCACCTCACTTCTTTTGTGATGGAACTCTCTGAACATGGCAACCAGGAAGCCAGGCACCCAGAGCCAGTTTCAGTCCCAGTCCCAGTGGGCTCACTTGTTTGCATTTACCAAGGACAGAGTCAGTCTTTCTTGGTACCTACTGATGTGAGGATGACCAAATGCCAGGAAAGCTCTGAAGAGGGGACTTTTCTGAGAAAGCAGGTATTGAGTGGCTCACTGGTGGCTCCTGACAACCTCATTGAGTAGGCCAAGGAGGCCAGATCTGAGAGAGGACGGGCCATTTGGGGGGAACATTGTATGGCCCACCAGTCAGAAGACACTCCGGATAGTCACAGACCTACTTGGGGGAAGGAGGTGCCTTAGTGGGTGTGGGTGTGAGTTTATGGTTTTGTGTCATGTTCTGAGAATACGTAGGAAAGGCAGTTTGTTTTGTTTGGAGTGGTCTGTTTCTAGTAAGTCGTTTGACAAGGCAAGTGTTTCTATGTCTGTGTATCCCACTGTATCCCTGGTTGTAGACATTGGAAAAGAGAATGAATCAATGGATGTGTCCTGTCTAGTAGAAAACTTTCCAGCATTCATCCTTTCCAATTTATGAATGGACTGGGGCTTGCCTTATCTATGGGCAACACCTACTATCTTGCTAAGTTCCTGTTTTCTTCCTGAATTCTGGCCACTCTCCAGAATAGGCTCATGGTTTTGTGTCCAAGATATGTACCACCTCCCAGCTCTGTGACATGGCCATGTACTGGATAACTGAAGGGAATGGCAAGCATCTCAGAAAACTCAGATATCAGTGTGACCAGTAAAGTGTCAGTGGAGAAACCCTGCTTTGGGCCTTTTGCTTACCTATTGTTCTGTTGCCCTGACTCTCAGGAAGGTCTTTGCCTCAGGCTACCCCTTTGTGAAGCCTGAAGTAAACAGTTTTCAAATGGAAATGAATGGGCATCACCTGTGGCTTTTTGCTTAATTCCTGTGCAAAGGGATGTGTGTGAATCAGCCTCTTGGCCCTGTGTGAGGCTGTGGCTTAGATTCTCAGCACCTGATGGATTAAAGAAAGATCCCATGTGTGCATCCAAAGCCAAAATGGCAAAAAGAGCAGTCATTGTGGATGAAGTCTCTCGCTTTCCTCTGGAAAGTGCCTGACCTGCATCAAGTGAGAATAGGGATCCTTTGGGTCAAATGAGTTCTTCAAAGCCCTGCAGAGGCTAGCCCATAGGTTCTTGGGTTTTCTCATGTCTCCAATTCACACAAAGAATCTATACCCGAAAGTCGGTAGGCCTCAAATCGGAGAAGCAGAGCAGTATTAATGGCAGGCGTATTTGATCACTCCTGGTTCACAGGAAGGGTGTCCAGGCCACCCTGACATTAGGCAAATGAGGGGCAGGGGAGCTTATTCTAGACACTGTCTTGGGCTGCCCCCCTCATGGAAACCTCCAGCCAGAGGTTATGATGAGTGTCTATATGGAAGAAGATGAGGGCCATGTGGCAGTGTTTTGGTTTGAATTTTGGGCATTTGTGAGGCATTTGGAAGGGATGACTGGGTCCACCTGGGCTTGAACTCTGGCGTGATTCCCCTTAGAGACTGAGTTCTGGAACTGAACTCAGAGAAGTATTGCCATGAATTGTGTTGGGATTTTAGGAGGCCACGAATGAGAGTTGCCCCTTGGAAACTGAGATCTAGGCCCAGGGTGGCTTTCCACAGAGCACTGGGAATCTCAGCCAGGATATCACATGATTTTATTCTTAAAGACCTGGCAGCCGTAATTGAGAGTCAAAACACACATGGACCTCACCTTGTAGACCCCAAATGGGCCTGGTTTGATGTGACCTTTTGGCCAGTCTTGGGAAGCCTTGCCTCTGAGTGTTTCTCCAGAGCTTTCATTGAAATGAGCTTCCTCACCATTTAGTGGTTCCTGAATGAATAGAAACCCACAGTGCCTCCAAGTTCATCCTGGAAAAATGGCTTGATAAATACCATGAAATTTTTGAAATTCCCATGACCAGGTGGCACTGGAGAACCTTTGGATGTCCTGTTGCTGATCATGATTGTACCAGACAGTGCCTTGATTGACTGGGTTTCATGAAAATGATGTAGAACACAGATGCCAGTAAGTTGGAGCCTGCTGATTAGTGGGCCTAGAGCAGTGGTGTGCAGGTGTGTGATAAAACATCTGTGGTGGGGCCATGTGGATCTGCCATTGGCTTCCACATGGCTTGTGACTGACACGGTGCAGCCAGCAGACCCTTATATGTAAAGGCATCTTGTTATATGGAGAGGTTTCCAGGCAATATTCAGAATCAGGTTGCTGTGGTCAAGGGGGCAAGCTCTGTGGGATAGAAGCCTGGTTGGTGCATTCTCCTAGGACCCTGAGTCAGCACACGTGACAGAACTCCCTCCAGCACTGTGTCCCAGTTGAACTCCTTGTATTTCATGAAGCAAATAGGAAACTCCCAGTGAAGCAGCAAGAAACACCAGGAAAAGTGGAGGATGACCAAATGGCCTCACAGTCCACACGGGGAAACACTTAGACCCCAGTGGCCACAGTTGACCTACAAAGAGAGAATTCAGCACTGCTGCCTCATGTTCGTTGGAAAATCAGAAACCATGTCCTCCAGGTCACATAGATGCAGAAAAAGCTTTGATGGTCTCACTACAAAGGAAGATAAAGCTCCTGACAACAACATATATTTCAAGGGTCCAACCTCAGAGGCAGTTTCCCAAGAAGTCTTTAGGCCAGCAGAGCTCCATGTTTGTGGAGTGTTTACCCTGTCCCTTACTTATGGAAACTCCTCTACCACCTCCAAGCTTGTGAACTCCTAAGCATTTTCCATTGTATATATGTATTCACAGATTTTCTAACTCTTCTCTTCGAATTGTGTCTTACTTGGGGCAAAGGTAATGTCAAGGCATTGTTCTTGATGAGAGTGGGAAGATTTTTGTGTAGCACATCATTGCATACACATTGGATTCATTTTCCTATTTTCCATTCAAAATACTGAATCCCTGACACTAACCCATACCCTCCTAGACTCTGATTACCAATCCTGATATGATGGAGGAAAATAACCCAAACAGAATAGCAATACATGCAGTTCAGAGGAGGCATGGTGTATAATTGGACTTTCCTTTGGCATTATAAAGGCTAGGTGTTATAAATCTAGTCCAATTTAAGAGAAGTCGTTCTCCATGTGTTTGTAAAGTTAACAAATATGTGAATTCCTGTCTCCCTTTCTCTGTAGCCTATTCAGCACATGTATTTTTACATGCACATATAGAATCCTACCTGGTATCCCACGTACATTCTTGTGAGGAGGCTGACATGGCAGATACAAATTGTGAGAAGAGATCACTCCTCCTAAACGCTGTTGGAACTGAAAATTCAACCTATGGGTGAGCTTTCTACTTGAACAACATGATACATAAATCCATATTCAGTAAATTAAATATTTTTGGATCTGTGGATGATATATATTTCATGATGAATTTTGATTGGCATATATATTTCTACTTTTTGAAGTCTCTGTGTGTTTGTATTGTTTGAATGTGTGTATATATATATATATATATATATATATATACACACACACACACACACACACACACACACACACACACTCTCTCCAGATTTTTCAAAGTATGAAATATATGTGTCTTATTATACACTCCCTAAATTCATTCATGTTCAGGTATGTGGATTTATAATCATCTTTTCAAAAGATTATTCTCAGAAATATTCATCCACCTGAAATGCACATTTGTTTCCTAGTGAATGGTGCTTAGAAATCCTAATATTTCTACAGTAACTGACCGAGTTTAGCATCAATGCAAGTAGATTCCTATGATAGATGATATGTATTTTGACGTTTCTTTCTTTTTGACACTGGTACATCACTGTTTCTTCAGTTGATGCACAGCATAGGATATATATTTCATCCACAAGTTCACAATTTCCAGGCATTTGGTTCACTTTCAATCACTTCCTGCTTCAGAACACATGTACTCTTGTATATTTCTGGACTGGCCTTTTCATGAGACTTCTTTCCAAACCCATTATTTTCGATTTCCATAATCACTTTTCAAGCAAATCTCACACAGCCTTCATGGTAAACCAGAACCCTAACATTACCATTAGATATATAACTGGTTGGAATGAATGATTTTGTATCAATATTAGATTTCCTATATATTTTCAGGTATCAGTTCAATCCATTATGTAAATTGGAACCAGTTATATTATTTATTCACAGTATGGTCTATTCATGCATTGTCTCTATATTCATAGACCCAGGGTACACCTATTGGTGCCCCCAAATACTAATCAATACGTCTTCAAGATATTGCTCCCAGAAATGGTGGAAGAAATACTCATGTCACCTGATCTACATATACATTTTATCACAGTGATATTCTGGACACATAATGCAAAGTTCACACTTATGATTGTACCAAAGTCTAAATGCAAAGTGAGCATGGATTACTAAAAACATCCTTGCCCAGGGGCTTAATGCTCTCAAATGTCAATCCTATTGGTGACTACACAGTTGCTTCGTCCTAAGATTACATATTCAACCTCAACCCTGTTGAAAATATCTAATCCTATCACTCACTTTATACTTTGACTGATTTCCCAATGTCTCTATTGATATCTGCTTTCCTACATAATTTCCCATATTCATTATTGTGACTGACCCTTCACATGTGCTGACATTTACATCTACTCTCTAACTGACACCCTACTGCTAAAGAACTTTAGGTCCAAATGTTATACTCACTCTTCTTCCTAAACCTACTCTCTTCCTAATCCTACCTACTATCCCTTTTTGACTGGATGTTCTCTTCCACATTCAATCATCCAAGGTACAAGGTCTTATGCCATTGCATATCAATTTATCTGAGACATCTGTGCAGAATGTAATTCAAAGCTAAGTATCCCAGTCAAGGGCCCAATGCCCTTCTGGGCTTCAAAGCTTACTTAGATTTCTGTTTTCATACATATACTTCACCTATATATTATTATAAATATCACAGGTTCCCAATACCATTCTTCATCCAGTAGAATGATTCCTAACCCAAATCAAACATGTTCTTACCCCTAACCATACACTGTTCCCTCAATCCAACTTTACAGAAGAGCAGGGACAGAGTTGGTCTTACAATAGAGGAATGTAGGGGATCTTCCACCTGCTGAGAACTCAAAGGTCCATGCAGAAATGATCCCTGGAGAAGATGTAGGCAGCTCTGAAGGACATGAGAGAGCAAAAGTCATCTTCCATGGCAAACAACCTGGTCAGGATGAAGGGTTGTGTCTGAATGAGCCGCACTCTTCTTAATGTAGACAAGATGGACCAAACCAGGCCTGTGTGGAAAGCTGTTCCTGGGTGCCTATGGAGGATATACCGTTCTAACTTGTGAAAGTGTCACAGGAAGCAGGGGCAGCCTCCATCTCATAGGACCCTTGGAAGCAACTGTTAGGACAATTTGGTTGCCAAGGCAGTGACCTCATTCAGTTCCTGAAGGAAGTGACCTCACCTCACTTCTTTTGTGATGGAACTCTCTGAACTTGGCAACCAGGAAGCCAGGCACCCAGAGCCAGTTTCAGTCCCAGTCCCAGTGGGCTCACTTGTTTGCATTTACCAAGGACAGAGTCAGTCTTTCTTGGTACCTACTGATGTGAGGATGACCAAATGCCAGGAAAGCTCTGAAGAGGGGACTTTTCTGAGAAAGCAGGTATTGAGTGGCTCACTGGTGGCTCCTGACAACCTCATTGAGTAGGCCAAGGAGGCCAGATCTGAGAGAGGACGGGCCATTTGGGGGGAACATTGTATGGCCCACCAGTCAGAAGACACTCCGGATAGTCACAGACCTACTTGGGGGAAGGAGGTGCCTTAGTGGGTGTGGGTGTGAGTTTATGGTTTTGTGTCATGTTCTGAGAATAGGTAGGAAAGGCAGTTTGTTTGGTTTGGAGTGGTCTGTTTCTAGTAAGTCGTTTGACAAGGCAAGTGTTTCTATGTCTGTGTATCCCACTGTATCCCTGGTTGTAGACATTGGAAAAGAGAATGAATCAATGGATGTGTCCTGTCTAGTAGAAAACTTTCCAGCATTCATCCTTTCCAATTTATGAATGGACTGGGGCTTGCCTTATCTATGGGCAACACCTACTATCTTGCTAAGTTCCTGTTTTCTTCCTGAATTCTGGCCACTCTCCAGAATAGGCTCATGGTTTTGTGTCCAAGATATGTACCACCTCCCAGCTCTGTGACATGGCCATGTACTGGATAACTGAAGGGAATGGCAAGCATCTCAGAAAACTCAGCTATCAGTGTGACCAGTAAAGTGTCAGTGGAGAAACCCTGCTTTGGGCCTTTTGCTTACCTATTGTTCTGTTGCCCTGACTCTCAGGAAGGTCTTTGCCTCAGGCTACCCCTTTGTGAAGCCTGAAGTAAACAGTTTTCAAATGGAAATGAATGGGCATCACCTGTGGCTTTTTGCTTAATTCCTGTGCAAAGGGATGTGTGTGAATCAGCCTCTTGGCCCTGTGTGAGGCTGTGGCTTAGATTCTCAGCACCTGATGGATTAAAGAAAGATCCCATGTGTGCATCCAAAGCCAAAATGGCAAAAAGAGCAGTCATTGTGGATGAAGTCTCTCGCTTTCCTCTGGAAAGTTCCTGACCTGCATCAAGTGAGAATAGGGATCCTTTGGGTCAAATGAGTTCTTCAAAGCCCTGCAGAGGCTAGCCCATAGGTTCTTGGGTTTTCTCATGTCTCCAATTCACACAAAGAATCTATACCCGAAAGTCGGTAGGCCTCAAATCGGAGAAGCAGAGCAGTATTAATGGCAGGCGTATTTGATCACTCCTGGTTCACAGGAAGGGTGTCCAGGCCACCCTGACATTAGGCAAATGAGTGGCAGGGGAGCTTATTCTAGACACTGTCTTGGGCTGCCCCCCTCATGGAAACCTCCAGCCAGAGGTTATGATGAGTGTCTATATGGAAGAAGATGAGGGCCATGTGGCAGTGTTTTGGTTTGAATTTTGGGCATTTGTGAGGCATTTGGAAGGGATGACTGGGTCCACCTGGGCTTGAACTCTGGCGTGATTCCCCTTAGAGACTGAGTTCTGGAACTGAACTCAGAGAAGTATTGCCATGAATTGTGTTGGGATTTTAGGAGGCCACGCATGAGAGTTGCCCCTTGGAAACTGAGATCTAGGCCCAGGGTGGCTTTCCACAGAGCACTGGGAATCTCAGCCAGGATATCACATGATTTTATTCTTAAAGACCTGGCAGCCGTAATTGAGAGTCAAAACACACATGGACCTCACATTGTAGACCCCAAATGGGCCTGGTTTGATGTGACCTTTTGGCCAGTCTTGGGAAGCCTTGCCTCTGAGTGTTTCTCCAGAGCTTTCATTGAAATGAGCTTCCTCACCATTTAGTGGTTCCTGAATGAATAGAAACCCACAGTGCCTCCAAGTTCATCCTGGAAAAATGGCTTGATAAATACCATGAAATTTTTGAAATTCCCATGACCAGGTGGCACTGGAGAACCTTTGGATGTCCTGTTGCTGATCATGAGTGTACCAGACAGTGCCTTGATTGACTGGGTTTCATGAAAATGGTGTAGAACAGAGATGCCAGTAAGTTGGAGCCTGCTGATTAGTGGGCCTAGAGCAGTGGTGTGCAGGTGTGTGATAAAACATCTGTGGTGGGGCCATGTGGATCTGCCATTGGCTTCCACATGGCTTGTGACTGACACGGTGCAGCCAGCAGACCCTTATATGTAAAGGCATCTTGTTATATGGAGAGGTTTCCAGGCAATATTCAGAATCAGGTTGCTGTGGTCAAGGGGGCAAGCTCTGTGGGATAGAAGCCTGGTTGGTGCATTCTCCTAGGACCCTGAGTCAGCACACGTGACAGAACTCCCTCCAGCACTGTGTCCCAGTTGAACTCCTTGTATTTCATGAAGCAAATAGGAAACTCCCAGTGAAGCAGCAAGAAACACCAGGAAAAGTGGAGGATGACCAAATGGCCTCACAGTCCACACGGGAAACACTTAGACCCCAGTGGCCACAGTTGACCTACAAAGAGAGAATTCAGCACTGCTGCCTCATGTTCGTTGGAAAATCAGAAACCATGTCCTCCAGGTCACATAGATGCAGAAAAAGCTTTGATGGTCTCACTACAAAGGAAGATAAAGCTCCTGACAACAACATATATTTCAAGGGTCCAACCTCAGAGGCAGTTTCCCAAGAAGTCTTTAGGCCAGCAGAGCTCCATGTTTGTGGAGTGTTTACCCTGTCCCTTACTTATGGAAACTCCTCTACCACCTCCAAGCTTGTGAACTCCTGAGCATTTTCCATTGTATATATGTATTCACAGATTTTCTAACTCTTCTCTTCGAATTGTGTCTTACTTGGGGCAAAGGTAATGTCAAGGCATTGTTCTTGATGAGAGTGGGAAGATTTTTGTGTAGCACATCATTGCATACACATTGGATTCATTTTCCTATTTTCCATTCAAAATACTGAATCCCTGACACTAACCCATACCCTCCTAGACTCTGATTACCAATCCTGATATGATGGAGGAAAATAACCCAAACAGAATAGCAATACATGCAGTTCAGAGGAGGCATGGTGTATAATTGGACTTTCCTTTGGCATTATAAAGGCTAGGTGTTATAAATCTAGTCCAATTTAAGAGAAGTCGTTCTCCATGTGTTTGTAAAGTTAACAAATATGTGAATTCCTGTCTCCCTTTCTCTGTAGCCTATTCAGCACATGTATTTTTACATGCACATATAGAATCCTACCTGGTATCCCACGTACATTCTTGTGAGGAGGCTGACATGGCAGATACAAATTGTGAGAAGAGATCACTCCTCCTAAACGCTGTTGGAACTGAAAATTCAACCTATGGGTGAGCTTTCTACTTGAACAACATGATACATAAATCCATATTCAGTAAATTAAATATTTTTGGATCTGTGGATGATATATATTTCATGATGAATTTTGATTGGCATATATATTTCTACTTTTTGAAGTCTCTGTGTGTTTGTATTGTTTGAATGTGTGTATATATATATATATATATATATATATATATACACACACACACACACACACACAACACACACACACTCTCTCCAGATTTTTCAAAGTATGAAATATATGTGTCTTATTATACACTCCCTAAATTCATTCATGTTCAGGTATGTGGATTTATAATCATCTTTTCAAAAGATTATTCTCAGAAATATTCATCCACCTGAAATGCACATTTGTTTCCTAGTGAATGGTGCTTAGAAATCCTAATATTTCTACAGTAACTGACCGAGTTTAGCATCAATGCAAGTAGATTCCTATGATAGATGATATGTATTTTGACGTTTCTTTTTTTTTGACACTGGTACATCACTGTTTCTTCAGTTGATGCACAGCATAGGATATATATTTCATCCACAAGTTCACAATTTTCCAGGCATTTGGTTCACTTTCAATCACTTCCTGCTTCAGAACACATGTACTCTTGTTATATTTCTGGACTGGCCTTTTCATGAGACTTCTTTCCAAACCCATTATTTTCGATTTCCATAATCACTTTTCAAGCAAATCTCACACAGCCTTTCATGGTAAACCAGAACCCTAACATTACCATTAGATATATAACTGGTTGGAATGAATGATTTTGTATCAATATTAGATTTCCTATATATTTTCAGGTATCAGTTCAATCCATTAATGTAAATTGGAACCAGTTATATTATTTATTCACAGTATGGTCTATTCATGCATTGTCTCTATATTCATAGACCCAGGGTACACCTATTGGTGCCCCCAAATACTAATCAATACGTCTTCAAGATATTGCTCCCAGAAATGGTGGAAGAAATACTCATGTCACCTGATCTACATATACATTTTATCACAGTGATATTCTGGACACATAATGCAAAGTTCACACTTATGATTGTACCAAAGTCTAAATGCAAAGTGAGCATGGATTACTAAAACATCCTTGCCAGGGGCTTAATGCTCTCAAATGTCAATCCTATTGGTGACTACACAGTTGCTTCGTCCTAAGATTACATATTCAACCTCAACCCTGTTGAAAATATCTAATCCTATCACTCACTTTATACTTTGACTGATTTCCCAATGTCTCTATTGATATCTGCTTTCCTACATAATTTCCCATATTCATTATTGTGACTGACCCTTCACATGTGCTGACATTTACATCTACTCTCTAACTGACACCCTACTGCTAAAGAACTTTAGGTCCAAATGTTATACTCACTCTTCTTCCTAAACCTACTCTCTTCCTAATCCTACCTACTATCCCTTTTTGACTGGATGTTCTCTTCCCAATTCAATCATCCAAGGTACAAGGTCTATGCATTGCATATCAATTTATCTGAGACATCTGTGCAGAATGTAATTCAAAGCTAAGTATCCCAGTCAAGGGCCCAATGCCTTCTGGGCTTCAAAGCTTACTTAGATTTCTGTTTTCATACATATACTTCACCTATATATTATTATAAATATCACAGGTTCCCAATACCATTCTTCATCCAGTAGAATGATTCCTAACCCAAATCAAACATGTTCTTACCCTAACCATACACTGTGTCCTCAATCCAACTTTACAGAAGAGCAGGGACAGAGTTGTCTTACAATAGAGGAATGTAGGGGATCTTCCACCTGCTGAGAACTCAAAGTCCATGCAGAAATGATCCCGGGAGATGGTGGCAGAGGTATGCCTCTGAAGACATGAGAGAGCAAAAGTCATCTTCCATGGCAAACAACATGGTCAGGATGAAGGGTTGTGTCTGAATGAGCCGCACTCTTCTTAATGTAGACAAGATGGACCAAACCAGGCCTGTGTGGGAAAGCTGTTCCTGGGTGCCTATGGAGGATATACCGTTCTAACTTGTGAAAGTGTCACAGGAAGCAGGGGCAGCCTCCATCTCATAGGACCCTTGGAAGCAACTGTTAGGACAATTTGGTTGCCAAGGCAGTGACCTCATTCAGTTCCTGAAGGAAGTGACCTCACCTCACTTCTTTTGTGATGGAACTCTCTGAACTTGGCAACCAGGAAGCCAGGCACCCAGAGCCAGTTTCAGTCCCAGTCCCAGTGGGCTCACTTGTTTGCATTTACCAAGGACAGAGTCAGTCTTTCTTGGTACCTACTGATGTGAGGATGACCAAATGCCAGGAAAGCTCTGAAGAGGGACTTTTCTGAGAAAGCAGGTATTGAGTGGCTCACTGGTGGCTCCTGACAACCTCATTGAGTAGGCCAAGGAGGCCAGATCTGAGAGAGGACGGGCCATTTGGGGGAACATTGTATGGCCCACCAGTCAGAAGACACTCCGGATAGTCACAGACCTACTTGGGGGAAGGAGGTGCCTTAGTGGGTGGTGGGTGTGAGTTTATGGTTTTTGTGTCATGTTCTGAGAATAGGTAGGAAAGGCAGTTTGTTTGGTTTGGAGTGGTCTGTTTCTAGTAAGTCGTTTGACAAGGCAAGTGTTTCTATGTCTGTGTATCCCACTGTATCCCTGGTTGTAGACTTGGAAAAGAGAATGAATCAATGGATGTGTCCTGTCTAGTAGAAAACTTTCCAGCATTCATCCTTTCCAATTTATGAATGGACTGGGGCTTGCCTTATCTATGGGCAACACCTACTATCTTGCTAAGTTCCTGTTTTCTTCCTGAATTCTGGCCACTCTCCAGAATAGGCTCATGGTTTTGTGTCCAAGATATGTACCACCTCCCAGCTCTGTGACATGGCCATGTACTGGATAACTGAAGGGAATGGCAAGCATCTCAGAAAACTCAGATATCAGTGTGACCAGTAAAGTGTCAGTGGAGAAAACCCTGCTTTGGGCCTTTTGCTTACCTATTGTTCTGTTGCCCTGACTCTCAGAAGGTCTTTGCCTCAGGCTACCCCTTTGTGAAGCCTGAAGTAAACAGTTTTCAAATGGAAATGAATGGGCATCACCTGTGGCTTTTGCTTAATTCCTGTGCAAAGGGATGTGTGTGAATCAGCCTCTTGGCCCTGTGTGAGGCTGTGGCTTAGATTCTCAGCACCTGATGGATTAAAGAAAGATCCCATGTGTGCATCCAAAGCCAAAATGGCAAAAAGAGCAGTCATTGTGGATGAAGTCTCTCGCTTTCCTCTGGAAAGTTCCTGACCTGCATCAAGTGAGAATAGGGATCCTTTGGGTCAAATGAGTTCTTCAAAGCCCTGCAGAGGCTAGCCCATAGGTTCTTGGGTTTTCTCATGTCTCCAATTCACACAAAGAATCTATACCCGAAAGTCGGTAGGCTCAAATCGGAGAAGCAGAGCAGTATTAATGGCAGGCGTATTTGACACTCCTGGTTCACAGGAAGGGTGTCCAGGCCACCCTGACATTAGGCAAATGAGTGGCAGGGGAGCTTATTCTAGACACTGTCTTGGGCTGCCCCCCTCATGGAAACCTCCAGCCAGAGGTTATGATGAGTGTCTATATGGAAGAAGATGAGGGCCATGTGGCAGTGATTTGGTTTGAATTTTGGGCATTTGTGAGGCATTTGGAAGGGATGACTGGGTCCACCTGGGCTTGAACTCTGGCGTGATTCCCCTTAGAGACTGAGTTCTGGAACTGAACTCAGAGAAGTATTGCCATGAATTGTGTTGGGATTTTAGGAGGCCACGCATGAGAGTTGCCCCTTGGAAACTGAGATCTAGGCCCAGGGTGGCTTTCCACAGAGCACTGGGAATCTCAGCCAGGATATCACATGATTTTATTCTTAAAGACCTGGCAGCCGTAAATGAGAGTCAAAACACACATGGACCTCACATTGTAGACCCCAAATGGGCCTGGTTTGATGTGACCTTTTGGCCAGTCTTGGGAAGCCTTGCCTCTGAGTGTTTCTCCAGAGCTTTCATTGAAATGAGCTTCCTCACCATTTAGTGGTTCCTGAATGAATAGAAACCCACAGTGCCTCCAAGTTCATCCTGGAAAAATGGCTTGATAAATACCATGAAATTTTTGAAATTCCCATGACCAGGTGGCACTGGAGAACCTTTGGATGTCCTGTTGCTGATCATGAGTGTACCAGACAGTGCCTTGATTGACTGGGTTTCATGAAAATGGTGTAGAACAGAGATGCCAGTAAGTTGGAGCCTGCTGATTAGTGGGCCTAGAGCAGTGGTGTGCAGGTGTGTGATAAAACATCTGTGGTGGGGCCATGTGGATCTGCCATTGGCTTCCACATGGCTTGTGACTGACACGGTGCAGCCAGCAGACCCTTATATGTAAAGGCATCTTGTTATATGGAGAGGTTTCCAGGCAATATTCAGAATCAGGTTGCTGTGGTCAAGGGGGCAAGCTCTGTGGGATAGAAGCCTGGTTGGTGCATTCTCCTAGGACCCTGAGTCAGCACACGTGACAGAACTCCCTCCAGCACAGTGTCCCAGTTGAACTCCTTGTATTTCCATGAAGCAAATAGGAAACTCCCAGTGAAGCAGCAAGAAACACCAGGAAAAGTGGAGGATGACAAATGGCCTCACAGTCCACACGGGGAAACACTTAGACCCCAGTGGCCACAGTTGACCTACAAAGAGAGAATTCAGCACTGCTGCATCATGTTCGTTGGAAATCAGAAACCATGTCCTCCAGGTCACATAGATGCAGAAAAAGCTTTGATGGTCTCACTACAAAGGAAGATAAAGCTCCTGACAACAACATATATTTCAAGTGTCCAACCTCAGAGGCAGTTTCCCAAGAAGTCTTTAGGCCAGCAGAGCTCCATGTTTGTGGAGTGTTTACCCTGTCCCTTACTTATGGAAACTCCTCTACCACCTCCAAGCTTGTGAACTCCTGAGCATTTTCCATTGTATATATGTATTCACAGATTTTCTAACTCTTCTCTTCGAATTGTGTCTTGCTTGGGGCAAAGGTAATGTCAAGGCATTGTTCTTGATGAGAGTGGGAAGATTTTGTGTAGCACATCATTGCATACACATTGGATTCATTTTCTATTTTCCATTCAAAATACTGAATCCCTGACACTAACCCATACCCTCCTAGACTCTGATTACCAATCCTGATATGATGGAGGAAAATAACCCAAACAGAATAGCAATACATGCAGTTCAGAGGAGGCATGGTGTATATATTGGACTTTCCTTTGGCATTATAAAGGCTAGGTGTTATAAATCTAGTCCAATTTAAGAGAAGTCTTTCTCCATGTGTTTGTAAAGTTAACAAATATGTGAATTCCTGTCTCCCATTCTCTGTAGCCTATTCAGCACATGTATTTTTACATGCACATATAGAATCCTACCTGGTATCCCACGTACATTCTTGTGAGGAGGCTGACATGGCAGATACAAATTGTGAGAAGAGATCACTCCTCCTAAACGCTGTTGGAACTGAAAATTCAACCTATGGGTTGAGCTTTCTACTTGAACAACATGATACATAAATCCATATTCAGTAAATTAAATATTTTTGGATCTGTGGATGATATATATTTCATGATGAATTTTGATTGGCATATATATTTCTACTTTTGAAGTCTCTGTGTGTTTGTATTGTTTGAATGTGTGTATATTATGTACACACACACACACACACACACACACACACACACACACACTCTCTCCAGATTTTTCAAAGTATGAAATATATGTGTCTTATTATACACTCCCTAAATTCATTCATGTTCAGGTATGTGGATTTATAATCATCTTTTCAAAAGATTATTCTCAGAAATATTCATCCACCTGAAATGCACATTTGTTTCCTAGTGAATGGGTGCTTAGAAATGCTAATATTTCTACAGTAACTGACCGAGTTTAGCATCAATGCAAGTAGATTCCTATGATAGATGATATGTATTTTGACGTTTCTTTTTTTTTGACACTGGTACATCACTGTTTCTTCAGTTGATGCACAGCATAGGATATATATTTCATCCACAAATTCACAATTTCCAGGCATTTGGTTCACTTTCAATCACTTCCTGCTTCAGAACACATGTACTCTTGTATATTTCTGGACTGGCCTTTTCATGAGACTTCTTTCCAAACCCATTATTTTCGATTTCCATAATCACTTTTCAAGCAAATCTCACACAGCCTTCATGGTAAACCAGAACCCTAACATTACCATTAGATATATAACTGGTTGGAATGAATGATTTTGTATCAATATTAGATTTCCTATATATTTTCAGGTATCAGTTCAATCCATTATGTAAATTGGAACCAGTTATATTATTTATTCACAGTATGGTCTATTCATGCATTGTCTCTATATTCATAGACCCAGGGTACACCTATTGGTGCCCCCAAATACTAATCAATACGTCTTCAAGATATTGCTCCCAGAAATGGTGGAAGAAATACTCATGTCACCTGATCTACATATACATTTTATCACAGTGATATTCTGGACACATAATGCAAAGTTCACACTTATGATTGTACCAAAGTCTAAATGCAAAGTGAGCATGGATTACTAAAAACATCCTTGCCCAGGGGCTTAATGCTCTCAAATGTCAATCCTATTGGTGACTACACAGTTGCTTCGTCCTAAGATTACATATTCAACCTCAACCCTGTTGAAAATATCTAATCCTATCACTCACTTTATACTTTGACTGATTTCCCAATGTCTCTATTGATATCTGCTTTCCTACATAATTTCCCATATTCATTATTGTGACTGACCCTTCACATGTGCTGACATTTACATCTACTCTCTAACTGACACCCTACTGCTAAAGAACTTTAGGTCCAAATGTTATACTCACTCTTCTTCCTAAACCTACTATCTTCCTAATCCTACCTACTATCCCTTTTTGACTGGATGTTCTCTTCCACATTCAATCATCCAAGGTACAAGGTCTTATGCCATTGCATATCAATTTATCTGAGACATCTGTGCAGAATGTAATTCAAAGCTAAGTATCCCAGTCAAGGGCCCAATGCCCTTCTGGGCTTCAAAGCTTACTTAGATTTCTGTTTTCATACATATACTTCACCTATATATTATTATAAATATCACAGGTTCCCAATACCATTCTTCATCCAGTAGAATGATTCCTAACCCAAATCAAACATGTTCTTACCCCTAACCATACACTGTTCCCTCAATCCAACTTTACAGAAGAGCAGGGACAGAGTTGGTCTTACAATAGAGGAATGTAGGGGATCTTCCACCTGCTGAGAACTCAAAGGTCCATGCAGAATTGATCCCTGGAGAAGATGTAGGCAGCTCTGAAGGACATGAGAGAGCAAAAGTCATCTTCCATGGCAAACAACCTGGTCAGGATGAAGGGTTGTGTCTGAATGAGCCGCACTCTTCTTAATGTAGACAAGATGGACCAAACCAGGCCTGTGTGGAAAGCTGTTCTGGGTGCCTATGGAGGATATACCGTTCTAACTTGTGAAAGTGTCACAGGAAGCAAGGGCAGCCTCCATCTCATAGGACCCTTGGAAGCAACTGTTAGGACAATTTGGTTGCCAAGGCAGTGACCTCATTCAGTTCCTGAAGGAAGTGACCTCACCTCACTTCTTTTGTGATGGAACTCTCTGAACATGGCAACCAGGAAGCCAGGCACCCAGAGCCAGTTTCAGTCCCAGTCCCAGTGGGCTCACTTGTTTGCATTTACCAAGGACAGAGTCAGTCTTTCTTGGTACCTACTGATGTGAGGATGACCAAATGCCAGAAAGCTCTGAAGAGGGGACTTTTCTGAGAAAGCAGGTATTGAGTGCTCACTGGTGGCTCCTGACAACTTCATTGAGTAGGCCAAGGAGGCCAGATCTGAGAGAGGACGGGCCATTTGGGGGGAACATTGTATGGCCCACCAGTCAGAAGACACTCCGGATAGTCACAGACCTACTTGGGGAAGGAGGTGCCTTAGTGGGTGTGGGAGTGAGTTTATGGTTTTGTGTCATGTTCTGAGAATACGTAGGAAAGGCAGTTTTGTTTTGTTTGGAGTGGTCTGTTCTAGTAAGTCGTTTGACAAGGCAAGTGTTTCTATGTCTGTGTATCCCACTGTATCCCTGGTTGTAGACATTGGAAAAGAGAATGAATCAATGGATGTGTCCTGTCTAGTAGAAAACTTTCCAGCATTCATCCTTTCCAATTTATGAATGGACTGGGGCTTGCCTTATCTATGGGCAACACCTACTATCTTGCTAAGTTCCTGTTTCTTCCTGAATTCTGGCCACTCTCCAGAATAGGCTCATGGTTTTGTGTCCAAGATATGTACCACCTCCCAGCTCTGTGACATGGCCATGTACTGGATAACTGAAGGGAATGGCAAGCATCTCAGAAAACTCAGATATCAGTGTGACCAGTAAAGTGTCAGTGGAGAAACCCTGCTTTGGGCCTTTTGCTTACCTATTTTCTGTTGCCCTGACTCTCAGGAAGGTCTTTGCCTCAGGCTACCCCTTTGTGAAGCCTGAAGTAAACAGTTTTCAAATGGAAATGAATGGGCATCACCTGTGGCTTTTTGCTTAATTCCTGTGCAAAGGGATGTGTGTGAATCAGCCTCTTGGCCCTGTGTGAGGCTGTGGCTTAGATTCTCAGCACCTGATGGATTAAAGAAAGATCCCATGTGTGCATCCAAAGCCAAAATGGCAAAAAGAGCAGTCATTGTGGATGAAGTCTCTCGCTTTCCTCTGGAAAGTTCCTGACCTGCATCAAGTGAGAATAGGGATCCTTTGGGTCAAATGAGTTCTTCAAAGCCCTGCAGAGGCTAGCCCATAGGTTCTTGGGTTTTCTCATGTCTCCAATTCACACAAAGAATCTATACCCGAAAGTCGGTAGGCCTCAAATCGGAGAAGCAGAGCAGTATTAATGGCAGGCGTATTTGATCACTCCTGGTTCACAGGAAGGGTGTCCAGGCCACCCTGACATTAGGCAAATGAGGGGCAGGGGAGCTTATTCTAGACACTGTCTTGGGCTGCCCCCCTCATGGAAACCTCCAGCCAGAGGTTATGATGAGTGTCTATATGGAAGAAGATGAGGGCCATGTGGCAGTGTTTTGGTTTGAATTTTGGGCATTTGTGAGGCATTTGGAAGGGATGACTGGGTCCACCTGGGCTTGAACTCTGGCGTGATTCCCCTTAGAGACTGAGTTCTGGAACTGAACTCAGAGAAGTATTGCCATGAATTGTGTTGGGATTTTAGGAGGCCACGCATGAGAGTTGCCCCTTGGAAACTGAGATCTAGGCCCAGGGTGGCTTTCCACAGAGCACTGGGAATCTCAGCCAGGATATCACATGATTTTATTCTTAAAGACCTGGCAGCCGTAATTGAGAGTCAAAACACACATGGACCTCACATTGTAGACCCCAAATGGGCCTGGTTTGATGTGACCTTTTGGCCAGTCTTGGAAGCCTTGCCTCTGAGTGTTTCTCCAGAGCTTTCATTGAAATGAGCTTCCTCACCATTTAGTGGTTCCTGAATGAATAGAAACCCACAGTGCCTCCAAGTTCATCCTGGAAAAATGGCTTGATAAATACCATGAAATTTTTGAAATTCCCCATGACCAGGTGGCACTGGAGAACCTTTGGATGTCCTGTTGCTGATCATGAGTGTACCAGACAGTGCCTTGATTGACTGGGTTTCATGAAATGTTGTAGAACAGAGATGCCAGTAAGTTGGAGCCTGCTGATTAGTGGGCCTAGAGCAGTGGTGTGCAGGTGTGTGATAAAACATCTGTGGTGGGGCCATGTGGATCTGCCATTGGCTTCCACATGGCTTGTGACTGACACGGTGCAGCCAGCAGACCCTTATATGTAAAGGCATCTTGTTATATGGAGAGGTTTCCAGGCAATATTCAGAATCAGGTTGCTGTGGTCAAGGGGGCAAGCTCTGTGGGATAGAAGCCTGGTTGGTGCATTCTCCTAGGACCCTGAGTCAGCACACGTGACAGAACTCCCTCCAGCACTGTGTCCCAGTTGAACTCCTTGTATTTCATGAAGCAAATAGGAAACTCCCAGTGAAGCAGCAAGAAACACCAGGAAAAGTGGAGGATGACCAAATGGCCTCACAGTCCACACGGGGAAACACTTAGACCCCAGTGGCCACAGTTGACCTACAAAGAGAGAATTCAGCACTGCTGCATCATGTTCGTTGGAAAATCAGAAACCATGTCCTCCAGGTCACATAGATGCAGAAAAAGCTTTGATGGTCTCACTACAAAGGAAGATAAAGCTCCTGACAACAACATATATTTCAAGTGTCCAACCTCAGAGGCAGTTTCCCAAGAAGTCTTTAGGCCAGCAGAGCTCCATGTTTGTGGAGTGTTTACCCTGTCCCTTACTTATGGAAACTCCTCTACCACCTCCAAGCTTGTGAACTCCTGAGCATTTTCCATTGTATATATGTATTCACAGATTTTCTAACTCTTCTCTTCGAATTGTGTCTTACTTGGGGCAAAGGTAATGTCAAGGCATTGTTCTTGATGAGAGTGGGAAGATTTTTGTGTAGCACATCATTGCATACACATTGGATTCATTTTCCTATTTTCCATTCAAAATACTGAATCCCTGACACTAACCCATACCCTCCTAGACTCTGATTACCAATCCTGATATGATGGAGGAAAATAACCCAAACAGAATAGCAATACATGCAGTTCAGAGGAGGCATGGTGTATAATTGGACTTTCCTTTGGCATTATAAAGGCTAGGTGTTATAAATCTAGTCCAATTTAAGAGAAGTCGTTCTCCATGTGTTTGTAAAGTTAACAAATATGTGAATTCCTGTCTCCCTTTCTCTGTAGCCTATTCAGCACATGTATTTTTACATGCACATATAGAATCCTACCTGGTATCCCACGTACATTCTTGTGAGGAGGCTGACATGGCAGATACAAATTGTGAGAAGAGATCACTCCTCCTAAACGCTGTTGGAACTGAAAATTCAACCTATGGGTGAGCTTTCTACTTGAACAACATGATACATAAATCCATATTCAGTAAATTAAATATTTTTGGATCTGTGGATGATATATATTTCATGATGAATTTTGATTGGCATATATATTTCTACTTTTTGAAGTCTCTGTGTGTTTGTATTGTTTGAATGTGTGTATATATATATATATATATATATATATATATATATATATATACACACACACACACACACACACACACACACACACTCTCCAGATTTTTCAAAGTATGAAATATATGTGTCTTATTATACACTCCCTAAATTCATTCATGTTCAGGTATGTGGATTTATAATCATCTTTTCAAAAGATTATTCTCAGAAATATTCATCCACCTGAAATACACATTTGTTTCCTAGTGAATGGTGCTTAGAAATCCTCATATTTCTACAGTAACTGACCGAGTTTAGCATCAATGCAAGTAGATTCCTATGATACATGATATGTATTTTGACGTTTCTTTTTTTTTTGACACTGGTACATCACTGTTTCTTCAGTTGATGCACAGCATAGGATATATATTTCATCCACAAATTCACAATTTCCAGGCATTTGGTTCACTTTCAATCACTTCCTGCTTCAGAACACATGTACTCTTGTATATTTCTGGACTGGCCTTTTCATGAGACTTCTTTCCAAACACATTATTTTCGATTTCCATAATCACTTTTCAAGCAAATCTCACACAGCCTTCATGGTAAACCAGAACCCTAACATTACCATTAGATATATAACTGGTTGGAATGAATGATTTTGTATCAATATTAGATTTCCTATATATTTTCAGGTATCAGTTCAATCCATTATGTAAATTGGAACCAGTTATATTATTTATTCACAGTATGGTCTATTCATGCATTGTCTCTATATTCATAGACCCAGGGTACACCTATTGGTGCCCCCAAATACTAATCAATACGTCTTCAAGATATTGCTCCCAGAAATGGTGGAAGAAATACTCATGTCACCTGATCTACATATACATTTTATCACAGTGATATTCTGGACACATAATGCAAAGTTCACACTTATGATTGTACCAAAGTCTAAATGCAAAGTGAGCATGGATTACTAAAAACATCCTTGCCCAGGGGCTTAATGCTCTCAAATGTCAATCCTATTGGTGACTACACAGTTGCTTCGTCCTAAGATTACATATTCAACCTCAACCCTGTTGAAAATATCTAATCCTATCACTCACTTTATACTTTGACTGATTTCCCAATGTCTCTATTGATATCTGCTTTCCTACATAATTTCCCATATTCATTATTGTGACTGACCCTTCACATGTGCTGACATTTACATCTACTCTCTAACTGACACCCTACTGCTAAAGAACTTTAGGTCCAAATGTTATACTCACTCTTCTTCCTAAACCTACTCTCTTCCTAATCCTACCTACTATCCCTTTTTGACTGGATGTTCTCTTCCACATTCAATCATCCAAGGTACAAGGTCTTATGCCATTGCATATCAATTTATCTGAGACATCTGTGCAGAATGTAATTCAAAGCTAAGTATCCCAGTCAAGGGCCCAATGCCCTTCTGGGCTTCAAAGCTTACTTAGATTTCTGTTTTCATACATATACTTCACCTATATATTATTATAAATATCACAGGTTCCCAATACCATTCTTCATCCAGTAGAATGATTCCTAACCCAAATCAAACATGTTCTTACCCCTAACCATACACTGTTCCCTCAATCCAACTTTACAGAAGAGCAGGGACAGAGTTGGTCTTACAATAGAGGAATGTAGGGGATCTTCCACCTGCTGAGAACTCAAAGGTCCATGCAGAAATGATCCCTGGAGAAGATGTAGGCAGCTCTGAAGGACATGAGAGAGCAAAAGTCATCTTCCATGGCAAACAACCTGGTCAGGATGAAGGGTTGTGTCTGAATGAGCCGCACTCTTCTTAATGTAGACAAGATGGACCAAACCAGGCCTGTATGGAAAGCTGTTCCTGGGTGCCTATGGAGGATATACCGTTCTAACTTGTGAAAGTGTCACAGGAAGCAGGGGCAGCCTCCATCTCATAGGACCCTTGGAAGCAACTGTTAGGACAATTTGGTTGCCAAGGCAGTGACCTCATTCAGTTCCTGAAGGAAGTGACCTCACCTCACTTCTTTTGTGATGGAACTCTCTGAACTTGGCAACCAGGAAGCCAGGCACCCAGAGCCAGTTTCAGTCCCAGTCCCAGTGGGCTCACTTGTTTGCATTTACCAAGGACAGAGTCAGTCTTTCTTGGTACCTACTGATGTGAGGATGACCAAATGCCAGGAAAGCTCTGAAGAGGGGACTTTTCTGAGAAAGCAGGTATTGAGTGGCTCACTGGTGGCTCCTGACAACCTCATTGAGTAGGCCAAGAAGGCCAGATCTGAGAGAGGACGGGCCATTTGGGGGGAACATTGTATGGCCCACCAGTCAGAAGACACTCCGGATAGTCACAGACCTACTTGGGGGAAGGAGGTGCCTTAGTGGGTGTGGGTGTGAGTTTATGGTTTTGTGTCATGTTCTGAGAATAGGTAGGAAAGGCAGTTTGTTTGGTTTGGAGTGGTCTGTTTCTAGTAAGTCGTTTGACAAGGCAAGTGTTTCTATGTCTGTGTATCCCACTGTATCCCTGGTTGTAGACATTGGAAAAGAGAATGAATCAATGGATGTGTCCTGTCTAGTAGAAAACTTTCCAGCAATCATCCTTTCCAATTTATGAATGGACTGGGGCTTGCCTTATCTATGGGCAACACCTACTATCTTGCTAAGTTCCTGTTTTCTTCCTGAATTCTGGCCACTCTCCAGAATAGGCTCATGGTTTTGTGTCCAAGATATGTACCACCTCCCAGCTCTGTGACATGGCCATGTACTGGATAACTGAAGGGAATGGCAAGCATCTCAGAAAACTCAGATATCAGTGTGACCAGTAAAGTGTCAGTGGAGAAACCCTGCTTTGGGCCTTTTGCTTACCTATTGTTCTGTTGCCCTGACTCTCAGGAAGGTCTTTGCCTCAGGCTACCCCTTTGTGAAGCCTGAAGTAAACAGTTTTCAAATGGAAATGAATGGGCATCACCTGTGGCTTTTTGCTTAATTCCTGTGCAAAGGGATGTGTGTGAATCAGCCTCTTGGCCCTGTGTGAGGCTGTGGCTTAGATTCTCAGCACCTGATGGATTAAAGAAAGATCCCATGTGTGCATCCAAAGCCAAAATGGCAAAAAGAGCAGTCATTGTGGATGAAGTCTCTCGCTTTCCTCTGGAAAGTTCCTGACCTGCATCAAGTGAGAATAGGGATCCTTTGGGTCAAATGAGTTCTTCAAAGCCCTGCAGAGGCTAGCCCATAGGTTCTTGGGTTTTCTCATGTCTCCAATTCACACAAAGAATCTATACCCGAAAGTCGGTAGGCCTCAAATCGGAGAAGCAGAGCAGTATTAATGGCAGGCGTATTTGATCACTCCTGGTTCACAGGAAGGGTGTCCAGGCCTCCCTGACATTAGGCAAATGAGGGGCAGGGGAGCTTATTCTAGACACTGTCTTGGGCTGCCCCCCTCATGGAAACCTCCAGCCAGAGGTTATGATGAGTGTCTATATGGAAGAAGATGAGGGCCATGTGGCAGTGTTTTGGTTTGAATTTTGGGCATTTGTGAGGCATTTGGAAGGGATGACTGGGTCCACCTGGGCTTGAACTCTGGCGTGATTCCCCTTAGAGACTGAGTTCTGGAACTGAACTCAGAGAAGTATTGCCATGAATTGTGTTGGGATTTTAGGAGGCCACGCATGAGAGTTGCCCCTTGGAAACTGAGATCTAGGCCCAGGGTGGCTTTCCACAGAGCACTGGGAATCTCAGCCAGGATATCACATGATTTTATTCTTAAAGACCTGGCAGCCATAATTGAGAGTCAAAACACACATGGACCTCACATTGTAGACCCCAAATGGGCCTGGTTTGATGTGACCTTTTGGCCAGTCTTGGGAAGCTTTGCCTCTGAGTGTTTCTCCAGAGCTTTCATTGAAATGAGCTTCCTCACCATTTAGTGGTTCCTGAATGAATAGAAACCCACAGTGCCTCCAAGTTCATCCTGGAAAAATGGCTTGATAAATACCATGAAATTTTTGAAATTCCCATGACCAGGTGGCACTGGAGAACCTTCGGATGTCCTGTTGCTGATCATGAGTGTACCAGACAGTGCCTTGATTGACTGGGTTTCATGAAAATGGTGTAGAACAGAGATGCCAGTAAGTTGGAGCCTGCTGATTAGTGGGCCTAGAGCAGTGGTGTGCAGGTGTGTGATAAAACATCTGTGGTGGGGCCATGTGGATCTGCCATTGGCTTCCACATGGCTTGTGACTAACACGGTGCAGCCAGCAGACCCTTATATGTAAAGGCATCTTGTTATATGGAGAGGTTTCCAGGCAATATTCAGAATCAGGTTGCTGTGGTCAAGGGGGCAAGCTCTGTGGGATAGAAGCCTGGTTGGTGCATTCTCCTAGGACCCTGAGTCAGCACAGGTGACAGAACTCCCTCCAGCACTGTGTCCCAGTTGAACTCCTTGTATTTCATGAAGCAAATAGGAAACTCCCAGTGAAGCAGCAAGAAACACCAGGAAAAGTGGAGGATGACCAAATGGCCTCACAGTCCACACGGGGAAACACTTAGACCCCAGTGGCCACAGTTGACCTACAAAGAGAGAATTCAGCACTGCTGCATCATGTTCGTTGGAAAATCAGAAACCATGTCCTCCAGGTCACATAGATGCAGAAAAAGCTTTGATGGTCTCACTACAAAGGAAGATAAAGCTCCTGACAACAACATATATTTCAAGGGTCCAACCTCAGAGGCAGTTTCCCAAGAAGTCTTTAGGCCAGCAGAGCTCCATGTTTGTGGAGTGTTTACCCTGTCCCTTACTTATGGAAACTCCTCTACCACCTCCAAGCTTGTGAACTCCTGAGCATTTTCCATTGTATATATGTATTCACAGATTTTCTAACTCTTCTCTTCGAATTGTGTCTTACTTGGGGCAAAGGTAATGTCAAGGCATTGTTCTTGATGAGAGTGGGAAGATTTTTGTGTAGCACATCATTGCATACACATTGGATTCATTTTCCTATTTTCCATTCAAAATACTGAATCCCTGACACTAACCCATAACCTCCTAGACTCTGATTACCAATCCTGATATGATGGAGGAAAATAACCCAAACAGAATAGCAATACATGCAGTTCAGAGGAGGCATGGTGTATAATTGGACTTTCCTTTGGCATTATAAAGGCTAGGTGTTATAAATCTAGTCCAATTTAAGAGAAGTCGTTCTCCATGTGTTTGTAAAGTTAACAAATATGTGAATTCCTGTCTCCCTTTCTCTGTAGCCTATTCAGCACATGTATTTTTACATGCACATATAGAATCCTACCTGGTATCCCACGTACATTCTTGTGAGGAGGCTGACATGGCAGATACAAATTGTGAGAAGAGATCACTCCTCCTAAACGCTGTTGGAACTGAAAATTCAACCTATGGGTGAGCTTTCTACTTGAACAACATGATACATAAATCCATATTCAGTAAATTAAATATTTTTGGATCTGTGGATGATATATGTTTCATGATGAATTTTGATTGGCATATATATTTCTACTTTTTGAAGTCTCTGTGTGTTTGTATTGTTTGAATGTGTGTATATATATATATATATATATATATATATATATATATATATACACACACACACACACACACACACACACACACTCTCCAGATTTTTCAAAGTATGAAATATATGTGTCTTATTATACACTCCCTAAATTCATTCATGTTCAGGTATGTGGATTTATAATCATCTTTTCAAAAGATTATTCTCAGAAATATTCATCCACCTGAAATACACATTTGTTTCCTAGTGAATGGTGCTTAGAAATCCTCATATTTCTACAGTAACTGACCGAGTTTAGCATCAATGCAAGTAGATTCCTATGATACATGATATGTATTTTGACGTTTCTTTTTTTTTGACACTGGTACATCACTGTTTCTTCAGTTGATGCACAGCATAGGATATATATTTCATCCACAAATTCACAATTTCCAGGCATTTGGTTCACTTTCAATCACTTCCTGCTTCAGAACACATGTACTCTTGTATATTTCTGGACTGGCCTTTTCATGAGACTTCTTTCCAAACCCATTATTTTCGATTTCCATAATCACTTTTCAAGCAAATCTCACACAGCCTTCATGGTAAACCAGAACCCTAACATTACCATTAGATATATAACTGGTTGGAATGAATGATTTTGTATCAATATTAGATTTCCTATATATTTTCAGGTATCAGTTCAATCCATTATGTAAATTGGAACCAGTTGTATTATTTATTCACAGTATGGTCTATTCATGCATTGTCTCTATATTCATAGACCCAGGGTACACCTATTGGTGCCCCCAAATACTAATCAATACGTCTTCAAGATATTGCTCCCAGAAATGGTGGAAGAAATACTCATGTCACCTGATCTACATATACATTTTATCACAGTGATATTCTGGACACATAATGCAAAGTTCACACTTATGATTGTACCAAAGTCTAAATGCAAAGTGAGCATGGATTACTAAAAACATCCTTGCCCAGGGGCTTAATGCTCTCAAATGTCAATCCTATTGGTGACTACACAGTTGCTTCGTCCTAAGATTACATATTCAACCTCAACCCTGTTGAAAATATCTAATCCTATCACTCACTTTATACTTTGACTGATTTCCCAATGTCTCTATTGATATCTGCTTTCCTACATAATTTCCCATATTCATTATTGTGACTGACCCTTCACATGTGCTGACATTTACATCTACTCTCTAACTGACACCCTACTGCTAAAGAACTTTAGGTCCAAATGTTATACTCACTCTTCTTCCTAAACCTACTATCTTCCTAATCCTACCTACTATCCCTTTTTGACTGGATGTTCTCTTCCACATTCAATCATCCAAGGTACAAGGTCTTATGCCATTGCATATCAATTTATCTGAGACATCTGTGCAGAATGTAATTCAAAGCTAAGTATCCCAGTCAAGGGCCCAATGCCCTTCTGGGCTTCAAAGCTTACTTAGATTTCTGTTTTCATACATATACTTCACCTATATATTATTATAAATATCACAGGTTCCCAATACCATTCTTCATCCAGTAGAATGATTCCTAACCCAAATCAAACATGTTCTTACCCCTAACCATACACTGTTCCCTCAATCCAACTTTACAGAAGAGCAGGGACAGAGTTGGTCTTACAATAGAGGAATGTAGGGGATCTTCCACCTGCTGAGAACTCAAAGGTCCATGCAGAAATGATCCCTGGAGAAGATGTAGGCAGCTCTGAAGGACATGAGAGAGCAAAAGTCATCTTCCATGGCAAACAACCTGGTCAGGATGAAGGGTTGTGTCTGAATGAGCCGCACTCTTCTTAATGTAGACAAGATGGACCAAACCAGGCCTGTATGGAAAGCTGTTCCTGGGTGCCTATGGAGGATATACCGTTCTAACTTGTGAAAGTGTCACAGGAAGCAGGGGCAGCCTCCATCTCATAGGACCCTTGGAAGCAACTGTTAGGACAATTTGGTTGCCAAGGCAGTGACCTCATTCAGTTCCTGAAGGAAGTGACCTCACCTCACTTCTTTTGTGATGGAACTCTCTGAACTTGGCAACCAGGAAGCCAGGCACCCAGAGCCAGTTTCAGTCCCAGTCCCAGTGGGCTCACTTGTTTGCATTTACCAAGGACAGAGTCAGTCTTTCTTGGTACCTACTGATGTGAGGATGACCAAATGCCAGGAAAGCTCTGAAGAGGGGACTTTTCTGAGAAAGCAGGTATTGAGTGGCTCACTGGTGGCTCCTGACAACCTCATTGAGTAGGCCAAGAAGGCCAGATCTGAGAGAGGACGGGCCATTTGGGGGGAACATTGTATGGCCCACCAGTCAGAAGACACTCCGGATAGTCACAGACCTACTTGGGGGAAGGAGGTGCCTTAGTGGGTGTGGGTGTGAGTTTATGGTTTTGTGTCATGTTCTGAGAATAGGTAGGAAAGGCAGTTTGTTTGGTTTGGAGTGGTCTGTTTCTAGTAAGTCGTTTGACAAGGCAAGTGTTTCTATGTCTGTGTATCCCACTGTATCCCTGGTTGTAGACATTGGAAAAGAGAATGAATCAATGGATGTGTCCTGTCTAGT
Source organism: Urocitellus parryii (assembly GCF_045843805.1). Taxonomy (NCBI): domain Eukaryota; kingdom Metazoa; phylum Chordata; class Mammalia; order Rodentia; family Sciuridae; genus Urocitellus; species Urocitellus parryii. Next base: position 23,758 of record NW_027551782.1, on the reverse strand, counting down.
AGAAAACTTTCCAGCAATCATCCTTTCCAATTTATGAATGGACTGGGGCTTGCCTTATCTATGGGCAACACCTACTATCTTGCTAAGTTCCTGTTTTCTTCCTGAATTCTGGCCACTCTCCAGAATAGGCTCATGGTTTTGTGTCCAAGATATGTACCACCTCCCAGCTCTGTGACATGGCCATGTACTGGATAACTGAAGGGAATGGCAAGCATCTCAGAAAACTCAGATATCAGTGTGACCAGTAAAGTGTCAGTGGAGAAACCCTGCTTTGGGCCTTTTGCTTACCTATTGTTCTGTTGCCCTGACTCTCAGGAAGGTCTTTGCCTCAGGCTACCCCTTTGTGAAGCCTGAAGTAAACAGTTTTCAAATGGAAATGAATGGGCATCACCTGTGGCTTTTTGCTTAATTCCTGTGCAAAGGGATGTGTGTGAATCAGCCTCTTGGCCCTGTGTGAGGCTGTGGCTTAGATTCTCAGCACCTGATGGATTAAAGAAAGATCCCATGTGTGCATCCAAAGCCAAAATGGCAAAAAGAGCAGTCATTGTGGATGAAGTCTCTCGCTTTCCTCTGGAAAGTTCCTGACCTGCATCAAGTGAGAATAGGGATCCTTTGGGTCAAATGAGTTCTTCAAAGCCCTGCAGAGGCTAGCCCATAGGTTCTTGGGTTTTCTCATGTCTCCAATTCACACAAAGAATCTATACCCGAAAGTCGGTAGGCCTCAAATCGGAGAAGCAGAGCAGTATTAATGGCAGGCGTATTTGATCACTCCTGGTTCACAGGAAGGGTGTCCAGGCCTCCCTGACATTAGGCAAATGAGGGGCAGGGGAGCTTATTCTAGACACTGTCTTGGGCTGCCCCCCTCATGGAAACCTCCAGCCAGAGGTTATGATGAGTGTCTATATGGAAGAAGATGAGGGCCATGTGGCAGTGTTTTGGTTTGAATTTTGGGCATTTGTGAGGCATTTGGAAGGGATGACTGGGTCCACCTGGGCTTGAACTCTGGCGTGATTCCCCTTAGAGACTGAGTTCTGGAACTGAACTCAGAGAAGTATTGCCATGAATTGTGTTGGGATTTTAGGAGGCCACGCATGAGAGTTGCCCCTTGGAAACTGAGATCTAGGCCCAGGGTGGCTTTCCACAGAGCACTGGGAATCTCAGCCAGGATATCACATGATTTTATTCTTAAAGACCTGGCAGCCATAATTGAGAGTCAAAACACACATGGACCTCACATTGTAGACCCCAAATGGGCCTGGTTTGATGTGACCTTTTGGCCAGTCTTGGGAAGCTTTGCCTCTGAGTGTTTCTCCAGAGCTTTCATTGAAATGAGCTTCCTCACCATTTAGTGGTTCCTGAATGAATAGAAACCCACAGTGCCTCCAAGTTCATCCTGGAAAAATGGCTTGATAAATACCATGAAATTTTTGAAATTCCCATGACCAGGTGGCACTGGAGAACCTTCGGATGTCCTGTTGCTGATCATGAGTGTACCAGACAGTGCCTTGATTGACTGGGTTTCATGAAAATGGTGTAGAACAGAGATGCCAGTAAGTTGGAGCCTGCTGATTAGTGGGCCTAGAGCAGTGGTGTGCAGGTGTGTGATAAAACATCTGTGGTGGGGCCATGTGGATCTGCCATTGGCTTCCACATGGCTTGTGACTAACACGGTGCAGCCAGCAGACCCTTATATGTAAAGGCATCTTGTTATATGGAGAGGTTTCCAGGCAATATTCAGAATCAGGTTGCTGTGGTCAAGGGGGCAAGCTCTGTGGGATAGAAGCCTGGTTGGTGCATTCTCCTAGGACCCTGAGTCAGCACAGGTGACAGAACTCCCTCCAGCACTGTGTCCCAGTTGAACTCCTTGTATTTCATGAAGCAAATAGGAAACTCCCAGTGAAGCAGCAAGAAACACCAGGAAAAGTGGAGGATGACCAAATGGCCTCACAGTCCACACGGGGAAACACTTAGACCCCAGTGGCCACAGTTGACCTACAAAGAGAGAATTCAGCACTGCTGCATCATGTTCGTTGGAAAATCAGAAACCATGTCCTCCAGGTCACATAGATGCAGAAAAAGCTTTGATGGTCTCACTACAAAGGAAGATAAAGCTCCTGACAACAACATATATTTCAAGGGTCCAACCTCAGAGGCAGTTTCCCAAGAAGTCTTTAGGCCAGCAGAGCTCCATGTTTGTGGAGTGTTTACCCTGTCCCTTACTTATGGAAACTCCTCTACCACCTCCAAGCTTGTGAACTCCTGAGCATTTTCCATTGTATATATGTATTCACAGATTTTCTAACTCTTCTCTTCGAATTGTGTCTTACTTGGGGCAAAGGTAATGTCAAGGCATTGTTCTTGATGAGAGTGGGAAGATTTTTGTGTAGCACATCATTGCATACACATTGGATTCATTTTCCTATTTTCCATTCAAAATACTGAATCCCTGACACTAACCCATAACCTCCTAGACTCTGATTACCAATCCTGATATGATGGAGGAAAATAACCCAAACAGAATAGCAATACATGCAGTTCAGAGGAGGCATGGTGTATAATTGGACTTTCCTTTGGCATTATAAAGGCTAGGTGTTATAAATCTAGTCCAATTTAAGAGAAGTCGTTCTCCATGTGTTTGTAAAGTTAACAAATATGTGAATTCCTGTCTCCCTTTCTCTGTAGCCTATTCAGCACATGTATTTTTACATGCACATATAGAATCCTACCTGGTATCCCACGTACATTCTTGTGAGGAGGCTGACATGGCAGATACAAATTGTGAGAAGAGATCACTCCTCCTAAACGCTGTTGGAACTGAAAATTCAACCTATGGGTGAGCTTTCTACTTGAACAACATGATACATAAATCCATATTCAGTAAATTAAATATTTTTGGATCTGTGGATGATATATGTTTCATGATGAATTTTGATTGGCATATATATTTCTACTTTTTGAAGTCTCTGTGTGTTTGTATTGTTTGAATGTGTGTATATATATATATATATATATATATATATATATATATACACACACACACACACACACACACACACACACTCTCCAGATTTTTCAAAGTATGAAATATATGTGTCTTATTATACACTCCCTAAATTCATTCATGTTCAGGTATGTGGATTTATAATCATCTTTTCAAAAGATTATTCTCAGAAATATTCATCCACCTGAAATACACATTTGTTTCCTAGTGAATGGTGCTTAGAAATCCTCATATTTCTACAGTAACTGACCGAGTTTAGCATCAATGCAAGTAGATTCCTATGATACATGATATGTATTTTGACGTTTCTTTTTTTTTGACACTGGTACATCACTGTTTCTTCAGTTGATGCACAGCATAGGATATATATTTCATCCACAAATTCACAATTTCCAGGCATTTGGTTCACTTTCAATCACTTCCTGCTTCAGAACACATGTACTCTTGTATATTTCTGGACTGGCCTTTTCATGAGACTTCTTTCCAAACCCATTATTTTCGATTTCCATAATCACTTTTCAAGCAAATCTCACACAGCCTTCATGGTAAACCAGAACCCTAACATTACCATTAGATATATAACTGGTTGGAATGAATGATTTTGTATCAATATTAGATTTCCTATATATTTTCAGGTATCAGTTCAATCCATTATGTAAATTGGAACCAGTTGTATTATTTATTCACAGTATGGTCTATTCATGCATTGTCTCTATATTCATAGACCCAGGGTACACCTATTGGTGCCCCCAAATACTAATCAATACGTCTTCAAGATATTGCTCCCAGAAATGGTGGAAGAAATACTCATGTCACCTGATCTACATATACATTTTATCACAGTGATATTCTGGACACATAATGCAAAGTTCACACTTATGATTGTACCAAAGTCTAAATGCAAAGTGAGCATGGATTACTAAAAACATCCTTGCCCAGGGGCTTAATGCTCTCAAATGTCAATCCTATTGGTGACTACACAGTTGCTTCGTCCTAAGATTACATATTCAACCTCAACCCTGTTGAAAATATCTAATCCTATCACTCACTTTATACTTTGACTGATTTCCCAATGTCTCTATTGATATCTGCTTTCCTACATAATTTCCCATATTCATTATTGTGACTGACCCTTCACATGTGCTGACATTTACATCTACTCTCTAACTGACACCCTACTGCTAAAGAACTTTAGGTCCAAATGTTATACTCACTCTTCTTCCTAAACCTACTATCTTCCTAATCCTACCTACTATCCCTTTTTGACTGGATGTTCTCTTCCACATTCAATCATCCAAGGTACAAGGTCTTATGCCATTGCATATCAATTTATCTGAGACATCTGTGCAGAATGTAATTCAAAGCTAAGTATCCCAGTCAAGGGCCCAATGCCCTTCTGGGCTTCAAAGCTTACTTAGATTTCTGTTTTCATACATATACTTCACCTATATATTATTATAAATATCACAGGTTCCCAATACCATTCTTCATCCAGTAGAATGATTCCTAACCCAAATCAAACATGTTCTTACCCCTAACCATACACTGTTCCCTCAATCCAACTTTACAGAAGAGCAGGGACAGAGTTGGTCTTACAATAGAGGAATGTAGGGGATCTTCCACCTGCTGAGAACTCAAAGGTCCATGCAGAAATGATCCCTGGAGAAGATGTAGGCAGCTCTGAAGGACATGAGAGAGCAAAAGTCATCTTCCATGGCAAACAACCTGGTCAGGATGAAGGGTTGTGTCTGAATGAGCCGCACTCTTCTTAATGTAGACAAGATGGACCAAACCAGGCCTGTGTGGAAAGCTGTTCCTGGGTGCCTATGGAGGATATACCGTTCTAACTTGTGAAAGTGTCACAGGAAGCAGGGGCAGCCTCCATCTCATAGGACCCTTGGAAGCAACTGTTAGGACAATTTGGTTGCCAAGGCAGTGACCTCATTCAGTTCCTGAAGGAAGTGACCTCACCTCACTTCTTTTGTGATGGAACTCTCTGAACTTGGCAACCAGGAAGCCAGGCACCCAGAGCCAGTTTCAGTCCCAGTCCCAGTGGGCTCACTTGTTTGCATTTACCAAGGACAGAGTCAGTCTTTCTTGGTACCTACTGATGTGAGGATGACCAAATGCCAGGAAAGAGCTGAAGAGGGGACTTGTCTGAGAAAGCAGGTATTGAGTGGCTCACTGGTGGCTCCTGACAACCTCATTGAGTAGGCCAAGGAGGCCAGATCTGAGAGAGGACGGGCCATTTGGGGGGAACATTGTATGGCCCACCAGTCAGAAGACACTCCGGAGAGTCACAGACCTACTTGGGGGAAGGAGGTGCCTTAGTGGGTTTGGGTGTGAGTTTATGGTTTTGTGTCATGTTCTGAGAATAGGTAGGAAAGGCAGTTTGTTTGGTTTGGAGTGGTCTGTTTCTAGTAAGTCGTTTGACAAGGCAAGTGTTTCTATGTCTGTGTATCCCACTGTATCCCTGGTTGTAGACATTGGAAAAGAGAATGAATCAATGGATGTGTCCTGTCTAGTAGAAAACTTTCCAGCATTCATCCTTTCCAATTTATGAATGGACTGGGGCTTGCCTTATCTATGGGCAACACCTACTATCTTGCTAAGTTCCTGTTTTCTTCCTGAATTCTGGCCACTCTCCAGAATAGGCTCATGGTTTTGTGTCCAAGATATGTACCACCTCCCAGCTCTGTGACATGGCCATGTACTGGATAACTGAAGGGAATGGCAAGCATCTCAGAAAACTCAGATATCAGTGTGACCAGTAAAGTGTCAGTGGAGAAACCCTGCTTTGGGCCTTTTGCTTACCTATTGTTCTGTTGCCCTGACTCTCAGGAAGGTCTTTGCCTCAGGCTACCCCTTTGTGAAGCCTGAAGTAAACAGTTTTCAAATGGAAATGAATGGGCATCACCTGTGGCTTTTTGCTTAATTCCTGTGCAAAGGGATGTGTGTGAATCAGCCTCTTGGCCCTGTGTGAGGCTGTGGCTTAGATTCTCAGCACCTGATGGATTAAAGAAAGATCCCATGTGTGCATCCAAAGCCAAAATGGCAAAAAGAGCAGTCATTGTGGATGAAGTCTCTCGCTTTCCTCTGGAAAGTGCCTGACCTGCATCAAGTGAGAATAGGGATCCTTTGGGTCAAATGAGTTCTTCAAAGCCCTGCAGAGGCTAGCCCATAGGTTCTTGGGTTTTCTCATGTCTCCAATTCACACAAAGAATCTATACCCGAAAGTCGGTAGGCCTCAAATCGGAGAAGCAGAGCAGTATTAATGGCAGGCGTATTTGATCACTCCTGGTTCACAGGAAGGGTGTCCAGGCCACCCTGACATTAGGCAAATGAGGGGCAGGGGAGCTTATTCTAGACACTGTCTTGGGCTGCCCCCCTCATGGAAACCTCCAGCCAGAGGTTATGATGAGTGTCTATATGGAAGAAGATGAGGGCCATGTGGCAGTGTTTTGGTTTGAATTTTGGGCATTTGTGAGGCATTTGGAAGGGATGACTGGGTCCACCTGGGCTTGAACTCTGGCGTGATTCCCCTTAGAGACTGAGTTCTGGAACTGAACTCAGAGAAGTATTGCCATGAATTGTGTTGGGATTTTAGGAGGCCACGAATGAGAGTTGCCCCTTGGAAACTGAGATCTAGGCCCAGGGTGGCTTTCCACAGAGCACTGGGAATCTCAGCCAGGATATCACATGATTTTATTCTTAAAGACCTGGCAGCCGTAATTGAGAGTCAAAACACACATGGACCTCACCTTGTAGACCCCAAATGGGCCTGGTTTGATGTGACCTTTTGGCCAGTCTTGGGAAGCCTTGCCTCTGAGTGTTTCTCCAGAGCTTTCATTGAAATGAGCTTCCTCACCATTTAGTGGTTCCTGAATGAATAGAAACCCACAGTGCCTCCAAGTTCATCCTGGAAAAATGGCTTGATAAATACCATGAAATTTTTGAAATTCCCATGACCAGGTGGCACTGGAGAACCTTTGGATGTCCTGTTGCTGATCATGATTGTACCAGACAGTGCCTTGATTGACTGGGTTTCATGAAAATGGTGTAGAACAGAGATGCCAGTAAGTTGGAGCCTGCTGATTAGTGGGCCTAGAGCAGTGGTGTGCAGGTGTGTGATAAAACATCTGTGGTGGGGCCATGTGGATCTGCCATTGGCTTCCACATGGCTTGTGACTGACACGGTGCAGCCAGCAGACCCTTATATGTAAAGGCATCTTGTTATATGGAGAGGTTTCCAGGCAATATTCAGAATCAGGTTGCTGTGGTCAAGGGGGCAAGCTCTGTGGGATAGAAGCCTGGTTGGTGCATTCTCCTAGGACCCTGAGTCAGCACACGTGACAGAACTCCCTCCAGCACTGTGTCCCAGTTGAACTCCTTGTATTTCATGAAGCAAATAGGAAACTCCCAGTGAAGCAGCAAGAAACACCAGGAAAAGTGGAGGATGACCAAATGGCCTCACAGTCCACACGGGGAAACACTTAGACCCCAGTGGCCACAGTTGACCTACAAAGAGAGAATTCAGCACTGCTGCATCATGTTCGTTGGAAAATCAGAAACCATGTCCTCCAGGTCACATAGATGCAGAAAAAGCTTTGATGGTCTCACTACAAAGGAAGATAAAGCTCCTGACAACAACATATATTTCAAGGGTCCAACCTCAGAGGCAGTTTCCCAAGAAGTCTTTAGGCCAGCAGAGCTCCATGTTTGTGGAGTGTTTACCCTGTCCCTTACTTATGGAAACTCCTCTACCACCTCCAAGCTTGTGAACTCCTGAGCATTTTCCATTGTATATATGTATTCACAGATTTTCTAACTCTTCTCTTCGAATTGTGTCTTACTTGGGGCAAAGGTAATGTCAAGGCATTGTTCTTGATGAGAGTGGGAAGATTTTTGTGTAGCACATCATTGCATACACATTGGATTCATTTTCCTATTTTCCATTCAAAATACTGAATCCCTGACACTAACCCATACCCTCCTAGACTCTGATTACCAATCCTGATATGATGGAGGAAAATAACCCAAACAGAATAGCAATACATGCAGTTCAGAGGAGGCATGGTGTATAATTGGACTTTCCTTTGGCATTATAAAGGCTAGGTGTTATAAATCTAGTCCAATTTAAGAGAAGTCGTTCTCCATGTGTTTGTAAAGTTAACAAATATGTGAATTCCTGTCTCCCTTTCTCTGTAGCCTATTCAGCACATGTATTTTTACATGCACATATAGAATCCTACCTGGTATCCCACGTACATTCTTGTGAGGAGGCTGACATGGCAGATACAAATTGTGAGAAGAGATCACTCCTCCTAAACGCTGTTGGAACTGAAAATTCAACCTATGGGTGAGCTTTCTACTTGAACAACATGATACATAAATCCATATTCAGTAAATTAAATATTTTTGGATCTGTGGATGATATATATTTCATGATGAATTTTGATTGGCATATATATTTCTACTTTTTGAAGTCTCTGTGTGTTTGTATTGTTTGAATGTGTGTATATATATATATATATATATATATATATATATATATATATACACACACACATACACACACACACACACACACTCTCTCCAGATTTTTCAAAGTATGAAATATATGTGTCTTATTATACACTCCCTAAATTCATTCATGTTCAGGTATGTGGATTTATAATCATCTTTTCAAAAGATTATTCTCAGAAATATTCATCCACCTGAAATACACATTTGTTTCCTAGTGAATGGTGCTTAGAAATCCTAATATTTCTACAGTAACTGACCGAGTTTAGCATCAATGCAAGTAGATTCCTATGATAGATGATATGTATTTTGACGTTTCTTTTTTTTTGACACTGGTACATCACTGTTTCTTCAGTTGATGCACAGCATAGGATATATATTTCATCCACAAGTTCACAATTTCCAGGCATTTGGTTCACTTTCAATCACTTCCTGCTTCAGAACACATGTACTCTTGTATATTTCTGGACTGGCCTTTTCATGAGACTTCTTTCCAAACCCATTATTTTCGATTTCCATAATCACTTTTCAAGCAAATCTCACACAGCCTTCATGGTAAACCAGAACCCTAACATTACCATTAGATATATAACTGGTTGGAATGAATGATTTTGTATCAATATTAGATTTCCTATATATTTTCAGGTATCAGTTCAATCCATTATGTAAATTGGAACCAGTTATATTATTTATTCACAGTATGGTCTATTCATGCATTGTCTCTATATTCATAGACCCAGGGTACACCTATTGGTGCCCCCAAATACTAATCAATACGTCTTCAAGATATTGCTCCCAGAAATGGTGGAAGAAATACTCATGTCACCTGATCTACATATACATTTTATCACAGTGATATTCTGGACACATAATGCAAAGTTCACACTTATGATTGTACCAAAGTCTAAATGCAAAGTGAGCATGGATTACTAAAAACATCCTTGCCCAGGGGCTTAATGCTCTCAAATGTCAATCCTATTGGTGACTACACAGTTGCTTCGTCCTGAGATTACATATTCAACCTCAACCCTGTTGAAAATATCTAATCCTATCACTCACTTTATACTTTGACTGATTTCCCAATGTCTCTATTGATATCTGCTTTCCTACATAATTTCCCATATTCATTATTGTGACTGACGCTTCACATGTGCTGACATTTACATCTACTCTCTAACTGACACCCTACTGCTAAAGAACTTTAGGTCCAAATGTTATACTCACTCTTCTTCCTAAACCTACTATCTTCCTAATCCTACCTACTATCCCTTTTTGACTGGATGTTCTCTTCCACATTCAATCATCCAAGGTACAAGGTCTTCTGCCATTGCATATCAATTTATCTGAGACATCTGTGCAGAATGTAATTCAAAGCTAAGTATCCCAGTCAAGGGCCCAATGCCCTTCTGGGCTTCAAAGCTTACTTAGATTTCTGTTTTCATACATATACTTCACCTATATATTATTATAAATATCACAGGTTCCCAATACCATTCTTCATCCAGTAGAATGATTCCTAACCCAAATCAAACATGTTCTTACCCCTAACCATACACTGTTCCCTCAATCCAACTTTACAGAAGAGCAGGGACAGAGTTGGTCTTACAGTAGAGGAATGTAGGGGATCTTCCACCTGCTGAGAACTCAAAGGTCCATGCAGAAATGATCCCTGGAGAAGATGTAGGCAGCTCTGAAGGACATGAGAGAGCAAAAGTCATCTTCCATGGCAAACAACCTGGTCAGGATGAAGGGTTGTGTCTGAATGAGCCGCACTCTTCTTAATGTAGACAAGATGGACCAAACCAGGCCTGTGTGGAAAGCTGTTCCTGGGTGCCTATGGAGGATATACCGTTCTAACTTGTGAAAGTGTCACAGGAAGCAGGGGCAGCCTCCATCTCATAGGACCCTTGGAAGCAACTGTTAGGACAATTTGGTTGCCAAGGCAGTGACCTCATTCAGTTCCTGAAGGAAGTGACCTCACCTCACTTCTTTTGTGATGGAACTCTCTGAACTTGGCAACCAGGAAGCCAGGCACCCAGAGCCAGTTTCAGTCCCAGTCCCAGTGGGCTCACTTGTTTGCATTTACCAAGGACAGAGTCAGTCTTTCTTGGTACCTACTGATGTGAGGATGACCAAATGCCAGGAAAGCTCTGAAGAGGGGACTTTTCTGAGAAAGCAGGTATTGAGTGGCTCACTGGTGGCTCCTGACAACCTCATTGAGTAGGCCAAGGAGGCCAGATCTGAGAGAGGACGGGCCATTTGGGGGGAACATTGTATGGCCCACCAGTCAGAAGACACTCCGGATAGTCACAGACCTACTTGGGGGAAGGAGGTGCCTTAGTGGGTGTGGGTGTGAGTTTATGGTTTTGTGTCATGTTCTGAGAATAGGTAGGAAAGGCAGTTTGTTTGGTTTGGAGTGGTCTCTTTCTAGTAAGTCGTTTGACAAGGCAAGTGTTTCTATGTCTGTGTATCCCACTGTATCCCTGGTTGTAGACATTGGAAAAGAGAATGAATCAATGGATGTGTCCTGTCTAGTAGAAAACTTTCCAGCATTCATCCTTTCCAATTTATGAATGGACTGGGGCTTGCCTTATCTATGGGCAACACCTACTATCTTGCTAAGTTCCTGTTTTCTTCCTGAATTCTGGCCACTCTCCAGAATAGGCTCATGGTTTTGTGTCCAAGATATGTACCACCTCCCAGCTCTGTGACATGGCCATGTACTGGATAACTGAAGGGAATGGCAAGCATCTCAGAAAACTCAGATATCAGTGTGACCAGTAAAGTGTCAGTGGAGAAACCCTGCTTTGGACCTTTTGCTTACCTATTGTTCTGTTGCCCTGACTCTCAGGAAGGTCTTTGCCTCAGACTACCCCTTTGTGAAGCCTGAAGTAAACAGTTTTCAAATGGAAATGAATGGGCATCACCTGTGGCTTTTTGCTTAATTCCTGTGCAAAGGGATGTGTGTGAATCAGCCTCTTGGCCCTGTGTGAGGCTGTGGCTTAGATTCTCAGCACCTGATGGATTAAAGAAAGATCCCATGTGTGCATCCAAAGCCAAAATGGCAAAAAGAGCAGTCATTGTGGATGAAGTCTCTCGCTTTCCTCTGGAAAGTTCCTGACCTGCATCAAGTGAGAATAGGGATCCTTTGGGTCAAATGAGTTCTTCAAAGCCCTGCAGAGGCTAGCCCATAGGTTCTTGGGTTTTCTCATGTCTCCAATTCACACAAAGAATCTATACCCGAAAGTCGGTAGGCCTCAAATTGGAGAAGCAGAGCAGTATTAATGGCAGGCGTATTTGATCACTCCTGGTTCACAGGAAGGGTGTCCAGGCCACCCTGACATTAGGCAAATGAGGGGCAGGGGAGCTTATTCTAGACACTGTCTTGGGCTGCCCCCCTCATGGAAACCTCCAGCCAGAGGTTATGATGAGTGTCTATATGGAAGAAGATGAGGGCCATGTGGCAGTGTTTTGGTTTGAATTTTGGGCATTTGTGAGGCATTTGGAAGGGATGACTGGGTCCACCTGGGTTTGAACTCTGGCGTGATTCCCCTTAGAGACTGAGTTCTGGAACTGAACTCAGAGAAGTATTGCCATGAATTGTGTTGGGATTTTAGGAGGCCACGCATGAGAGTTGCCCCTTGGAAACTGAGATCTAGGCCCAGGGTGGCTTTCCACAGAGCACTGGGAATCTCAGCCAGGATATCACATGATTTTATTCTTAAAGACCTGGCAGCCATAATTGAGAGTCAAAACACACATGGACCTCACATTGTAGACCCCAAATGGGCCTGGTTTGATGTGACCTTTTGGCCAGTCTTGGGAAGCCTTGCCTCTGAGTGTTTCTCCAGAGCTTTCATTGAAATGAGCTTCCTCACCATTTAGTGGTTCCTGAATGAATAGAAACCCACAGTGCCTCCAAGTTCATCCTGGAAAAATGGCTTGATAAATACCATGAAATTTTTGAAATTCCCATGACCAGGTGGCACTGGAGAACCTTCGGATGTCCTGTTGCTGATCATGAGTGTACCAGACAGTGCCTTGATTGACTGGGTTTCATGAAAATGGTGTAGAACAGAGATGCCAGTAAGTTGGAGCCTGCTGATTAGTGGGCCTAGAGCAGTGGTGTGCAGGTGTGTGATAAAACATCTGTGGTGGGGCCATGTGGATCTGCCATTGGCTTCCACATGGCTTGTGACTGACACGGTGCAGCCAGCAGACCCTTATATGTAAAGGCATCTTGTTATATGGAGAGGTTTCCAGGCAATATTCAGAATCAGGTTGCTGTGGTCAAGGGGGCAAGCTCTGTGGGATAGAAGCTTGGTTGGTGCATTCTCCTAGGACCCTGAGTCAGCACAGGTGACAGAACTCCCTCCAGCACTGTGTCCCAGTTGAACTCCTTGTATTTCATGAAGCAAATAGGAAACTCCCAGTGAAGCAGCAAGAAACACCAGGAAAAGTGGAGGATGACCAAATGGCCACACAGTCCACACGGGGAAACACTTAGACCCCAGTGGCCACAGTTGACCTACAAAGAGAGAATTCAGCACTGCTGCCTCATGTTCGTTGGAAAATCAGAAACCATGTCCTCCAGGTCACATAGATGCAGAAAAAGCTTTGATGGTCTCACTAGAAAGGAAGATAAAGCTCCTGACAACAACATATATTTCAAGGGTCCAACCTCAGAGGCAGTTTCCCAAGAAGTCTTTAGGCCAGCAGAGCTCCATGTTTGTGGTGTTTACCCTGTCCCTTACTTATGGAAACTCCTCTACCACCTCCAAGCTTGTGAACTCCTGAGCATTTTCCATTGTATATATGTATTCACAGATTTTCTAACTCTTCTCTTCGAATTGTGTCTTACTTGGGGCAAAGGTAATGTCAAGGCATTGTTCTTGATGAGAGTGGGAAGATTTTTGTGTAGCACATCATTGCATACACATTGGATTCATTTTCCTATTTTCCATTCAAAATACTGAATCCCTGACACTAACCCATACCCTCCTAGACTCTGATTACCAATCCTGATATGATGGAGGAAAATAACCCAAACAGAATAGCAATACATGCAGTTCAGAGGAGGCATGGTGTATAATTGGACTTTCCTTTGGCATTATAAAGGCTAGGTGTTATAAATCTAGTCCAATTTAAGAGAAGTCGTTCTCCATGTGTTTGTAAAGTTAACAAATATGTGAATTCCTGTCTCCCTTTCTCTGTAGCCTATTCAGCACATGTATTTTTACATGCACATATAGAATCCTACCTGGTATCCCACGTACATTCTTGTGAGGAGGCTGACATGGCAGATACAAATTGTGAGAAGAGATCACTCCTCCTAAACACTGTTGGAACTGAAAATTCAACCTATGGGTGAGCTTTCTACTTGAACAACATGATACATAAATCCATATTCAGTAAATGAAATATTTTTGGATCTGTGGATGATATATATTTCATGATGAATTTTGATTGGCATATATATTTCTACTTTTTGAAGTCTCTGTGTGTTTGTATTGTTTGAATGTGTGTATATATATATATATATATATATATATATATATATATATACACACACACACACACACACACACACACACTCTCTCTCTCCAGATTTTTCAAAGTATGAAATATATGTGTCTTATTATACACTCCCTAAATTCATTCATGTTCAGGTATGTGGATTTATAATCATCTTTTCAAAAGATTATTCTCAGAAATATTCATCCACCTGAAATGCACATTTGTTTCCTAGTGAATGGTGCTTAGAAATCCTAATATTTCTACAGTAACTGACCGAGTGTAGCATCAATGCAAGTAGATTCCTATGATACATGATATGTATTTTGACGTTTCTTTTTTTTTGACACTGGTACATCACTGTTTCTTCAGTTGATGCACAGCATAGGATATATATTTCATCCACAAGTTCACAATTTCCAGGCATTTGGTTCACTTTCAATCACTTCCTGCTTCAGAACACATGTACTCTTGTATATTTCTGGACTGGCCTTTTCATGAGACTTCTTTCCAAACCCATTATTTTCGATTTCCATAATCACTTTTCAAGCAAATCTCACACAGCCTTCATGGTAAACCAGAACCCTAACATTACCATTAGATATATAACTGGTTGGAATGAAGGATTTTGTATCAATATTAGATTTCCTATATATTTTCAGGTATCAGTTCAATCCATTATGTAAATTGGAACCAGTTATAGTATTTATTCACAGTATGGTCTATTCATGCATTGTCTCTATATTCATAGACCCAGGGTACCCCTATTGGTGCCCCCAAATACTAATCAATACGTCTTCAAGATATTGCTCCCAGAAATGGTGGAAGAAATACTCATGTCACCTGATCTACATATACATTTTATCACAGTGATATTCTGGACACATAATGCAAAGTTCACACTTATGATTGTACCAAAGTCTAAATGCAAAGTGAGCATGGATTACTAAAAACATCCTTGCCCAGGGGCTTAATGCTCTCAAATGTCAATCCTATTGGTGACTACACAGTTGCTTCGTCCTAAGATTACATATTCAACCTCAACCCTGTTGAAAATATCTAATCCTATCACTCACTTTATACTTTGACTGATTTCCCAATGTCTCTATTGATATCTGCTTTCCTACATAATTTCCCATATTCATTATTGTGACTGACCCTTCACATGTGCTGACATTTACATCTACTCTCTAACTGACACCCTACTGCTAAAGAACTTTAGGTCCAAATGTTATACTCACTCGTCTTCCTAAACCTACTATCTTCCTAATCCTACCTACTATCCCTTTTTGACTGGATGTTCTCTTCCACATTCAATCATCCAAGGTACAAGGTCTTCTGCCATTGCATATCAATTTATCTGAGACATCTGTGCAGAATGTAATTCAAAGCTAAGTATCCCAGTCAAGGGCCCAATGCCCTTCTGGGCTTCAAAGCTTACTTAGATTTCTGTTTTCATACATATACTTCACCTATATATTATTATAAATATCACAGGTTCCCAATACCATTCTTTATCCAGTAGAATGATTCCTAACCCAAATCAAACATGTTCTTACCCCTAACCATACACTGTTCCCTCAATCCAACTTTACAGAAGAGCAGGGACAGAGTTGGTCTTACAATAGAGGAATGTAGGGGATCTTCCGCCTGCTGAGAACTCAAAGGTCCATGCAGAAATGATCCCTGGAGAAGATGTAGGCAGCTCTGAAGGACATGAGAGAGCAAAAGTCATCTTCCATGGCAAACAACCTGGTCAGGATGAAGGGTTGTGTCTGAATGAGCCGCACTCTTCTTAATGTAGACAAGATGGACCAAACCAGGCCTGTGTGGAAAGCTGTTCCTGGGTGCCTATGGAGGATATACCCTTCTAACTTGTGAAAGTGTCACAGGAAGCAGGGGCAGCCTCCATCTCATAGGACCCTTGGAAGCAACTGTTAGGACAATTTGGTTGCCAAGGCAGTGACCTCATTCAGTTCCTGAAGGAAGTGACCTCACCTCACTTCTTTTGTGATGGAACTCTCTGAACTTGGCAACCAGGAAGCCAGGCACCCAGAGCCAGTTTCAGTCCCAGTCCCAGTGGGCTCACTTGTTTGCATTTACTAAGGACAGAGTCAGTCTTTCTTGGTACCTACTGATGTGAGGATGACCAAATGCCAGGAAAGCTCTGAAGAGGGGACTTTTCTGAGAAAGCAGGTATTGAGTGGCTCACTGGTGGCTCCTGACAACCTCATTGAGTAGGCCAAGGAGGCCAGATGTGAGAGAGGACGGGCCATTTTGGGGGAACATTGTATGGCCCACCAGTCAGAAGACACTCCGGATAGTCACAGACCTACTTGGGGGAAGGAGGTGCCTTAGTGGGTGTGGGTGTGAGTTTATGGTTTTGTGTCATGTTCTGAGAATAGGTAGGAAAGGCAGTTTGTTTGGTTTGGAGTGGTCTGTTTCTAGTAAGTCGTTTGACAAGGCAAGTGTTTCTATGTCTGTGTATCCCACTGTATCCCTGGTTGTAGACATTGGAAAAGAGAATGAATCAATGGATGTGTCCTGTCTAGTAGAAAACTTTCCAGCATTCATCCTTTCCAATTTATGAATGGACTGGGGCTTGCCTTATCTATGGGCAACACCTACTATCTTGCTAAGTTCCTGTTTTCTTCCTGAATTCTGGCCACTCTCCAGAATAGGCTCATGGTTTTGTGTCCAAGATATGTACCACCTCCCAGCTCTGTGACATGGCCATGTACTGGATAACTGAAGGGAATGGCAAGCATCTCAGAAAACTCAGATATCAGTGTGACCAGTAAAGTGTCAGTGGAGAAACCCTGCTTTGGGCCTTTTGCTTACCTATTGTTCTGTTGCCCTGACTCTCAGGAAGGTCTTTGCCTCAGGCTACCCCTTTGTGAAGCCTGAAGTAAACAGTTTTCAAATGGAAATGAATGGGCATCACCTGTGGCTTTTTGCTTAATTCCTGTGCAAAGGGATGTGTGTGAATCAGCCTCTTGGCCCTGTGTGAGGCTGTGGCTTAGATTCTCAGCACCTGATGGATTAAAGAAAGATCCCATGTGTGCATCCAAAGCCAAAATGGCAAAAAGAGCAGTCATTGTGGATGAAGTCTCTCGCTTTCCTCTGGAAAGTTCCTGACCTGCATCAAGTGAGAATAGGGATCCTTTGGGTCAAATGAGTTCTTCAAAGCCCTGCAGAGGTTAGCCCATAGGTTCTTGGGTTTTCTCATGTCTCCAATTCACACAAAGAATCTATACCCGAAAGTCAGTAGGCCTCAAATTGGAGAAGCAGAGCAGTATTAATGGCAGGCGTATTTGATCACTCCTGGTTCACAGGAAGGGTGTCCAGGCCACCCTGACATTAGGCAAATGAGGGGCAGGGGAGCTTATTCTAGACACTGTCTTGGGCTGCCCCCCTCATGGAAACCTCCAGCCAGAGGTTATGATGAGTGTCTATATGGAAGAAGATGAGGGCCATGTGGCAGTGTTTTGGTTTGAATTTTGGGCATTTGTGAGGCATTTGGAAGGGATGACTGGGTCCACCTGGGCTTGAACTCTGGCGTGATTCCCCTTAGAGACTGAGTTCTGGAACTGAACTCAGAGAAGTATTGCCATGAATTGTGTTGGGATTTTAGGAGGCCACACATGAGAGTTGCCCCTTGGAAACTGAGATCTAGGCCCAGGGTGGCTTTCCACAGAGCACTGGGAATCTCAGCCAGGATATCACATGATTTTATTCTTAAAGACCTGGCAGCCATAATTGAGAGTCAAAACACACATGGACCTCACATTGTAGACCCCAAATGTGCCTGGTTTGATGTGACCTTTTGGCCAGTCTTGGGAAGCCTTGCCTCTGAGTGTTTCTCCAGAGCTTTCATTGAAATGAGCTTCCTCACCATTTAGTGGTTCCTGAATGAATAGAAACCCACAGTACCTCCAAGTTCATCCTGGAAATATGGCTTGATAAATACCATGAAATTTTTGAAATTCCCATGACCAGGTGGCACTGGAGAACCTTTGGATGTCCTGTTGCTGATCATGAGTGTACCAGACAGTGCCTTGATTGACTGGGTTTCATGAAAATGGTGTAGAACAGAGATGCCAGTAAGTTGGAGCCTGCTGATTAGTGGGCCTAGAGCAGTGGTGTGCAGGTGTGTGATAAAACATCTGTGGTGGGGCCATGTGGATCTGCCATTGGCTTCCACATGGCTTGTGACTGACACGGTGCAGCCAGCAGACCCTTATATGTAAAGGCATCTTGTTATATGGAGAGGTTTCCGGGCAATGTTCAGAATCAGGTTGCTGTGGTCAAGGGGGCAAGCTCTGTGGGATAGAAGCCTGGTTGGTGCATTCTCCTAGGACCCTGAGTCAGCACAGGTGACAGAACTCCCTCCAGCACTGTGTCCCAGTTGAACTCCTTGTATTTCATGAAGCAAATAGGAAACTCCCAGTGAAGCAGCAAGAAACACCAGGAAAAGTGGAGGATGACCAAATGGCCTCACAGTCCACACGGGGAAACACTTAGACCCCAGTGGCCACAGTTGACCTACAAAGAGAGAATTCAGCACTGCTGCCTCATGTTCGTTGGAAAATCAGAAACCATGTCCTCCAGGTCACCTAGATGCAGAAAAAGCTTTGATGGTCTCACTACAAAGGAAGATAAAGCTCCTGACAACAACATATATTTCAAGGGTCCAACCTCAGAGGCAGTTTCCCAAGAAGTCTTTAGGCCAGCAGAGCTCCATGTTTGTGGAGTGTTTACCCTGTCCCTTACTTATGGAAACTCCTCTACCACCTCCAAGCTTGTGAACTCCTGAGCATTTTCCATTGTATATATGTATTCACAGATTTTCTAACTCTTCTCTTCGAATTGTGTCTTACTTGGGGCAAAGGTAATGTCAAGGCATTGTTCTTGATGAGAGTGGGAAGATTTTTGTGCAGCACATCATTGCATACACATTGGATTCATTTTCCTATTTTTCATTCAAAATACTGAATCCCTGACACTAACCCATACCCTCCTAGACTCTGATTACCAATCCTGATATGATGGAGGAAAATAACCCAAACAGAATAGCAATACATGCAGTTCAGAGGAGGCATGGTGTATAATTGGACTTTCCTTTGGCATTATAAAGGCTAGGTGTTATAAATCTAGTCCAATTTAAGAGAAGTCGTTCTCCATGTGTTTGTAAAGTTAACAAATATGTGAATTCCTGTCTCCCTTTCTCTGTAGCCTATTCAGCACATGTATTTTTACATGCACATATAGAATCCTACCTGGTATCCCACGTACATTCTTGTGAGGAGGCTGACATGGCAGATACAAATTGTGAGAAGAGATCACTCCTCCTAAACGCTGTTGGAACTGAAAATTCAACCTATGGGTGAGCTTTCTACTTGAACAACATGATACATAAATCCATATTCAGTAAATTAAATATTTTTGGATCTGTGGATGATATATATTTCATGATGAATTTTGATTGGCATATATATTTCTACTTTTTGAAGTCTCTGTGTGTTTGTATTGTTTGAATGTGTATATATATATATATATATATATATATATATATATATATATATATACACACACACACACACACACACACACTCTCTCTCTCTCCAGATTTTTCAAAGTATGAAATATATGTGTCTTATTATACACTCCCTAAATTCATTCATGTTCAGGTATGTGGATTTATAATCATCTTTTCAAAAGATTATTCTCAGAAATATTCATCCACCTGAAATACACATTTGTTTCCTAGTGAATGGTGCTTAGAAATCCTAATATTTCTACAGTAACTGACCGAGTTTAGCATCAATGCAAGTAGATTCCTATGATACATGATATGTATTTTGACGTTTCTTTTTTTTTGACACTGGTACATCACTGTTTCTTCAGTTGATGCACAGCATAGGATATATATTTCATCCACAAGTTCACAATTTCCAGGCATTTGGTTCACTTTCAATCACTTCCTGCTTCAGAACACATGTACTCTTGTATATTTCTGGACTGGCCTTTTCATGAGACTTCTTTCCAAACCCATTATTTTCGATTTCCATAATCATTTTTCAAGCAAATCTCACACAGCCTTCATGGTAAACCATAACCCTAACATTACCATTAGATATCTAACTGGTTGGAATGAAGGATTTTGTATCAATATTAGATTTCCTATATATTTTCAGGTATCAGTTCAATCCATTATGTAAATTGGAACCAGTTATAGTATTTATTCACAGTATGGTCTATTCATGCATTGTCTCTATATTCATAGACCCAGGGTACCCCTATTGGTGCCCCCAAATACTAATCAATACGTCTTCAAGATATTGCTCCCAGAAATGGTGGAAGAAATACTCATGTCACCTGATCTACATATACATTTTATCACAGTGATATTCTGGACACATAATGCAAAGTTCACACTTATGATTGTACCAAAGTCTAAATGCAAAGTGAGCATGGATTACTAAAAACATCCTTGCCCAGGGGCTTAATGCTCTCAAATGTCAATCCTATTGGTGACTACACAGTTGCTTCGTCCTAAGATTACATATTCAACCTCAACCCTGTTGAAAATATCTAATCCTATCACTCACTTTATACGTTGACTGATTTCCCAATGTCTCTATTGATATCTGCTTTCCTACATAATTTCCCATATTCATTATTGTGACTGACCCTTCACATGTGCTGACATTTACATCTACTCTCTAACTGACACCCTACTGCTAAAGAACTTTAGGTCCAAATGTTATACTCACTCGTCTTCCTAAACCTACTATCTTCCTAATCCTACCTACTATCCCTTTTTGACTGGATGTTCTCTTCCACATTCAATCATCCAAGGTACAAGGTCTTCTGCCATTGCATATCCATTTATCTGAGACATCTGTGCAGAATGTAATTCAAAGCTAAGTATCCCAGTCAAGGCCCAATGCCCTTCTGGGCTTCAAAGCTTACTTAGATTTCTGTTTTCATACATATACTTCACCTATATATTATTATAAATATCACAGGTTCCCAATACCATTCTTTATCCAGTAGAATGATTCCTAACCCAAATCAAACATGTTCTTACCCCCTAACCATACACTGTTCCCTCAATCCAACTTTACAGAAGAGCAGGGACAGAGTTGGTCTTACAATAGAGGAATGTAGGGGATCTTCCGCCTGCTGAGAACTCAAAGGTCCATGCAGAAATGATCCTTGGAGAAGATGTAGGCAGCTCTGAAGGACATGAGAGAGCAAAAGTCATCTTCCATGGCAAACAACCTGGTCAGGATGAAGGGTTGTGTCTGAATGAGCCGCACTCTTCTTAATGTAGACAAGATGGACCAAACCAGGCCTGTGTGGAAAGCTGTTCCTGGGTGCCTATGGAGGATATACCCTTCTAACTTGTGAAAGTGTCACAGGAAGCAGGGGCAGCCTCCATCTCATAGGACCCTTGGAAGCAACTGTTAGGACAATTTGGTTGCCAAGGCAGTGACCTCATTCAGTTCCTGAAGGAAGTGACCTCACCTCACTTCTTTTGTGATGGAACTCTCTGAACTTGGCAACCAGGAAGCCAGGCACCCAGAGCCAGTTTCAGTCCCAGTCCCAGTGGGCTCACTTGTTTGCATTTACTAAGGACAGAGTCAGTCTTTCTTGGTACCTACTGATGTGAGGATGACCAAATGCCAGGAAAGCTCTGAAGAGGGGACTTTTCTGAGAAAGCAGGTATTGAGTGGCTCACTGGTGGCTCCTGACAACCTCATTGAGTAGGCCAAGGAGGCCAGATGTGAGAGAGGACGGGCCATTTTGGGGGAACATTGTATGGCCCACCAGTCAGAAGACACTCCGGATAGTCACAGACCTACTTGGGGGAAGGAGGTGCCTTAGTGGGTGTGGGTGTGAGTTTATGGTTTTGTGTCATGTTCTGAGAATAGGTAGGAAAGGCAGTTTGTTTGGTTTGGAGTGGTCTGTTTCTAGTAAGTCGTTTGACAAGGCAAGTGTTTCTATGTCTGTGTATCCCACTGTATCCCTGGTTGTAGACATTGGAAAAGAGAATGAATCAATGGATGTGTCCTGTCTAGTAGAAACTTTCCAGCATTCATCCTTTCCAATTTATGAATGGACTGGGGCTTGCCTTATCTATGGGCAACACCTACTATCTTGCTAAGTTCCTGTTTTCCTTCCTGAATTCTGGCCACTCTCCAGAATAGGCTCATGGTTTTGTGTCCAAGATATGTACCACCTCCCAGCTCTGTGACATGGCCATGTACTGGATAACTGAAGGGAATGGCAAGCATCTCAGAAAACTCAGATATCAGTGTGACCAGTAAAGTGTCAGTGGAGAAACCCTGCTTTGGGCCTTTTGCTTACCTATTGTTCTGTTGCCCTGACTCTCAGGAAGGTCTTTGCCTCAGGCTACCCCTTTGTGAAGCCTGAAGTAAACAGTTTTCAAATGGAAATGAATGGGCATCACCTGTGGCTTTTTGCTTAATTCCTGTGCAAAGGGATGTGTGTGAATCAGCCTCTTGGCCCTGTGTGAGGCTGTGCTTAGATTCTCAGCACCTGATGGATTAAAGAAAGATCCCATGTGTGCATCCAAAGCCAAAATGGCAAAAAGAGCAGTCATTGTGGATGAAGTCTCTCGCTTTCCTCTGGAAAGTTCCTGACCTGCATCAAGTGAGAATAGGGATCCTTTGGGTCAAATGAGTTCTTCAAAGCCCTGCAGAGGTTAGCCCATAGGTTCTTGGGTTTTCTCATGTCTCCAATTCACACAAAGAATCTATACCCGAAAGTCAGTAGGCCTCAAATTGGAGAAGCAGAGCAGTATTAATGGCAGGCGTATTTGATCACTCCTGGTTCACAGGAAGGGTGTCCAGGCCACCCTGACATTAGGCAAATGAGGGGCAGGGGAGCTTATTCTAGACACTGTCTTGGGCTGCCCCCCTCATGGAAACCTCCAGCCAGAGGTTATGATGAGTGTCTATATGGAAGAAGATGAGGGCCATGTGGCAGTGTTTTGGTTTGAATTTTGGGCATTTGTGAGGCATTTGGAAGGGATGACTGGGTCCACCTGGGCTTGAACTCTGGCGTGATTCCCCTTAGAGACTGAGTTCTGGAACTGAACTCAGAGAAGTATTGCCATGAATTGTGTTGGGATTTAGGAGGCCACGAATGAGAGTTGCCCCTTGGAAACTGAGATCTAGGCCCAGGGTGGCTTTCCACAGAGCACTGGGAATCTCAGCCAGGATATCACATGATTTTATTCTTAAAGACCTGGCAGCCATAATTGAGAGTCAAAACACACATGGACCTCACATTGTAGACCCCAAATGTGCCTGGTTTGATGTGACCTTTTGGCCAGTCTTGGGAAGCCTTGCCTCTGAGTGTTTCTCCAGAGCTTCATTGAAATGAGCTTCCTCACCATTAGTGGTTCCTGAATGAATAGAAACCCACAGTACCTCCAAGTTCATCCTGGAAATATGGCTTGATAAATACCATGAAATTTTGAAATTCCCATGACCAGGTGGCACTGGAGAACCTTTGGATGTCCTGTTGCTGATCATGAGTGTACCAGACAGTGCCTTGATTGACTGGGTTCATGAAAATGGTGTAGAACAGAGATGCCAGTAAGTTGGAGCCTGCTGATTAGTGGCCTAGAGCAGTGGTGTGCAGGTGTGTGATAAAACATCTGTGGTGGGGCCATGTGGATAGCCA